>NW_027636290.1:271451-369982 GCF_903797595.1 Erithacus rubecula
GGGTCTCAGAGGGGTCTGCCAGGGAGGTTTTTGCAACCCAGAGGAGCCAGGGAAGTACCCTGGACTCCCACACCCACTACCAAGAAAAAAAGGAAGAAATTCTGGCAGAAGGAGACACTCCAAACACTCACCACACCAAGGGTGTAACAGAAAAGAACTTGAGGGCGGTTCTCATTCTTGACAGGTCTTCTTTGCCACAGAAGTTTGTCTGCCACCCCTGCGATTTCCCCAATAACACTTAGGGATCTCTTTGTTAAAGTGGACATGGAATGTGGCTTAAAATCCTGTAGCTGAAGGCTATTGGAGACACTTCCAGGAACCTGCAAGAGGCCCCTGTTCAGTCAGCCACTTGTTTTAGGGTGAGGTGGTGGTGAGGTGCTGCAGCACTCTGAAAGTGTCTCCAGTAAAGGAGGAAAGCAGCTTTGGTGGCACAGGCTCGCTCACAGGGGAAAAGGAAAGCCCACACACTCCAGATAATCCAGGAATAGATCAAAAGAAGGAGAAGTGAGAAATGCCTTTCACAGAGCAGGTTTATTCCAGGCACAAGTGAAAGGTCCAGGAATGAAGACATGGAAAATTGGAGGGTCCAGCTTTAAGTATCAGGCCCAAAGGGGATGGAGCAGAGCATCAGGGCCAATGGACTGAGGGCTCAGGGGAGGGGCACTGGCAGAGAAAACGGGGACAACCAATAGTGTAAAAGGTGGCCGGGCTCTGCAAGAAAATGGGGCCAATGGGTGTCCAGGGAAAAGAGAACATTTTAGGGAACATACACGTAAGGGGGAAAAGGAGTGAAGAGGCCAACGGGCCAAGCAGGGAAACAGAACTGGGGTACATTAACATGAAACCACAAAGGGCTGTGGGGTGGAAGTAGTTCTTCTCCATGTCCTTAGTGTCCCTCCAACAGCTCATGGTCTCTTTCTTCATAGCATGGAGATTTCTGCCCCTCAGGCAGCTTCCAGGGCTCCCACAGTGAGGGATTCAGTTTCTCAGGCCACAGTCTGGTGGACACTTTGGTGAAAATGTCACAATTTCATTGCTCAGAAGATGGAAATACTAGATTCCAAAGTCCAGCGTCCAAGAGAAACATCCAAAGAAAGCAATTCTCTTTGAGAATAACTAGTATATGAGCAAAGTGCTGCATTTAGTGTTGTAAGGTTTCATTAGAACTAGGATCTGGAGGCTTGTGAAGGAATGTGCTTTTGGATGTATGAAGCTGGTTACTGACTTGGAGCTGGTATCAGTACAACTGTGTTGTAGCTCCAGTTCCTTCAATTCCAGCCATATAATCGTAAGGTAGAGAGAAGAGGAATGCAATTATACAGAGATGTAGGAATTGCACATAAGAGCGGAAAGAAAATTACTTCCATAACATAAAATTTATAAAGAGATAAAGGCAGATTTCAGGTAAACAATGCAACAGTAAATCCATTGTGCCATGATAGAGAAATCTCAGATGACCAAACTGAACCAAGGTCCTCTGTGTGTCAAAAGTTAGTCATCTGTGTGGTCATGTATGCTTAATTTTGTTTTTTCATTTTTCTCTTTATTGTGTTATTTATCTGCTTCCTCAGTCATATTTCATGATGTCTTAATATGGCCATATAGAGGCAGAGGTAGTCATACACAGGGTTCATTGTACCCCTAACTTTTAAGAGGCTAGGTCTAAATAATAAAAAAAAAGCCAATATTAGTATAAGCCTGAGAAAGTGGTCTTTTGATTCTGGTTTTCAATGAAATCATTTAGAGTTGTCAAAATTGCTCAAAAATAATCCTCCAACAGACACACATAGAATGATTTACTTACACCATGGCCGTAACGGATGTTTTCTGTTCCCCTACTTGGTGGATGCAATGGCAGTACGCGGAAAGGTCTTTTTAAATAGATGTATTTCTAGATGAAATTAAATGCCAGGTATTTGCATTGAAAAAAGCATGTAAATAAATCATTTATGATGTAGTAAGTTTGCTCTTAGATAACCTGCAATGAACTGGAATTTAGCTGATGTTTTATTAGGTTGAACCTGATTTTAGCAGGGCTCAACAGTATCAGCAGAAGCAATTTTCCTATAAAAATGTCTTTAAAAATTTGCTATATGTTTAGTAATTACCCATTTCAATGAGTGTGTATATATATGTATATAAATATATATATATGCATATATGTATATATACACACACACAATTTTTGGAGAGTATTGATCAAGAAAAGGATAGATTATCAAAAGGTAACTGAAGAATTCAAGCACAGGTTTTAGTCTTGCTGAATGGTTGCCAACAGAAGGAAATGCACATTTTCAGCTCATTTCATCGGTGATGTAGGAATAGGAGAATTGGTGGTTATTTGAGCTTTGAAAGTCCAGACCAGATAGGCAGCATATTTATATTGTTCATTTCTCATATACAGTGTTTTGGGACTCATACAAGTGCTGACTGGTGCTGATTTCTTCATATATTCAATTCATAGTTGGGATTGCTTTCGCATCGTAGCATTTTGACATAAAGCATTAAATCTCCTTTGGAATTTTTCAAAAAGTGGACAAGTCATCTCCACTCCTTCTTCAACAGGGTGTCAATTACCAAAAATGAGGAATTCTAATAACAGAAATTTATGTAAGAAGAGAGCCTCCTCACGTAGAGCAGAGCTGAAGGAATCCTTGAGCTCTCCACAGCACCGGGTCAATTCCCACCATTCTCCCCACACCACAGAGCACCCAACGGGACCAGGGCTGAGGAGCATCCCTGCATCTGGCATGGCTGAGATGGGTTCCCTGGAGCTCTCAGGAGCCCCAGCCCATCCCTGTGAACACAGGTCCCGTGGCAGAGTGGCTGGAAGGAAACCTGAATGTCAATTCTGCTTTTCCTGCTGTGTCTCCTTTGGCAGCAGAGCAGGGCCTGGGGAGGAAGGTGCTGTCCCCGGGAGCACAACAAACCCCTGAGCCCTGTTGGGAAATTCTGGTGGAGGGGGAGCTGAACACCTGACAATGTTAAGACTTCAGAGACTTGAAATAAGGATCTGAATTGGGAGACTTTCCACAGTTTGGAAAAAAATCCAACACACTTGGATTTTGGATTTACTATGGTTAAACACACTTGGATTTACTATGGTTAAAGTTAAGACACTCCTGTATGACCTAAAACAGCAAGAGAGTGAGAACCGAGGAAAAGGAGGGCCAAGGAAGGGTGTAAATGCATGTTTGCTGTGGTTTGGTGTGGTTTGTTGGGGTTTCTGTGGGCACAGAGGCTGCAGTGACGCTCAGGGCTGAGGCTGAGGGCGGCGGGAGGTGCAGCCCTGCCCTGCTCTGCCCCTGAGGCCCCAGGGCAGAGCCGTGTCCAGCTGTGCCCAGCACAGGCGGGATGTGCCTGTGCAGCAGGGCCGCAGGAGCCCTGGGCATGTGTGGAGGCCTGGAGCAGCCGTCCTGTGCAGCCAGGCTGGGAGAGCCGGGGCTGTCCGGCCTGGAGAGGAGCAGCTCCGGGGAGGCCTCATTGCGGCCTGCAGTGCCTGCAGGGGGCAGGGAGCCATGGGCAAGGGAAGGGCCTGCACTGCAAGGGGGACATTCCATGGCACGTTGGCATCAGCTGTGACGGTGCTGAGACATGGCAACAGGCTGCCCAGAGAAGCTGTGCATGGCCTGTCCCTGGAATGTTGCAGGCCGGGCTGGACAGGGCCCTGGGCACCCTGATCCAGTGGGTGGCAGCGGAACCAGGCGATGGTTGAGGTGCCTCCATGGCATTCTGGAGCTCCATGGGTGGGCAAAAGGGACACCTGTTACCTGGGCATGGAATGTTGGAACCGGTTGCCAGGGTCACTCCTGCTCCCAAGGTTCTGTTGACATGGAGTTTGTCGATCCAGTTGACGGATTCTCTGCTGCGCTGCAGACGTGGAGCATCCGTCTTCTCCATCTTGAGTGGGAACAGAGAGAGATTTGCTTCCATTTTCGATCCAAACTCTGGTGTGAGTTTGCAGGTGAGTGCAGACACGTCTTGAAAAGGCGTCTGCTGCTGAGGGGCTGGGCTGGGCTGCACATGGGCTCAAGAACCAGAGCCACAGACTTCTCATCCAGCTTCGGACAGCAGCTGGAGACCTGGGAATGGGACACTGGGGCATAGAGGTGTTCAAGAAGATTGGCATTCCAAATAGATAATCTCCACTCTACTTTTCTGATAGATTTGGAAGAGCAGTTTTCTCTATCTCTGAAAAATCTGCAGTGGGCTACCCAAAGGAACCTAAGGGATTGATCACATCCCTGGCATTCCTTTGTTGGTGTTTGCCCTGCTTACTTGGCCGCTGGTTTTGCTCGTGAAACACCATGAGCTCAGTAAGTACTTTGCTACTCCATGCAAATCTGATTCTTGAAACATTTTCCAGGGTGCTTCTAGAAAGGATTTCAAGAAATTGTAACAAATGCATAGGAACATAGGAAAACAGAAACACAGAAGCTTTAAAAACTTCAAGGAACTTCATGTTCTGGAATACTGAAGATTTTGAATCTCTGTGGTTGTTAGCAGTAGCTTATAGTGTGTGCAGCAATCTGATAGAACTGGGAAGTGGTCTTCTCGAGCCATTGGAACAGTCTCCTTCTTGGTGAGGCAGCTTGTCAGAAATCAGGGGTGAGGTCTTTTCTCTGAGGTGCTGTATTGAGGTGGGAATGGCTCATAGCACTATTTGATCTGCATTCCAGCCTTCACAGGATTGTTTTCTGTATCCTTGTGTGCTGTCATTGGTGTTGTAAGAACCAAGGGCCGTGTTCATATCAGAGCCTGGGAAAATGCCAAGGCTTTGTTCTCTCCCAGGGTCAGCGAAAGCGCCCTGGAGGAGCAGCTGCTTCCGGACCAGCTCGGAAACGGAGCAGGCTGCAGCCCTCCAGCACTGGTGGAACTTCACAGGCAGAGCCAACAGAGCTTGTGGAAAGTGGTACACCTGCTTTGGAGTCTGGTAAGAGCAGGAGCTCTTCTGGAGCGTGAGGACCTGCTGGCCATGTGCTTTTGCCAGTTTCTATGCCTTTTACTGGGGAGGAAGGGAAACCTGAGGCTTGAGGAATCACCTGGTACAGCATCCTGAAAGTGAGAGATGAGCTGTGTAGCAAAGGTCCTCAAGTGCTGCTCAATCACCTGAATGTTCTGATGAGCTGGCAGTCACTGCAGCTGTCATAGTGGAGGTGGCAACCTGAGTGTGGGATCTCCCAAGCTTGAAAAAGATAAGGGAAAGTTTGTCATTAGCTGTGTCCCATCCTTCAGGGGAACATGTATAGCATGGTAGTGTAAAATTAGGATCCCCTCTATTGTTGGTTGTTTATCTTCTCCTGTGTGCTAATCATTCCCCTGTGTGAGATGATTCACCTGTTGGTGTGAATCTTCCATAAGCTGAACTTGTTCATCACAATCCAAGAGAACTTGTGAGGAGCTCAGCTGTTCTTCCTCTAGTATTTCCTTTTCAGAGTACAGGGCTGACAGTGCTCCCTGTGGACTGTTGAGGGCAAAGCTTGGGTGAACTTTTGGACACGTTCCTGAGTAAATAGAGGCCCAGGGCAGACAGTGAATTCAACCTAATGCTGTTCCACAGTGGCAGCCCATTTCATTCCTCTGCAATCAGTGCCCTTGATTCTAACCTTCTCTTTCTTCAGTTGCTGGACAATTCATAAATCATACAAGTGAATCTTCTGTGCCTGAATTCAGATTTTTTCTTAGTGATGATGAGTCTCCTGTGGTAAGTAGTGAAAGGCACTCTTCCTTTTGCATTCAAATTAGTTTTCTTGCCTTTCTTCTGGAATATTTCTAGTACGCAGACCTGCCTACCCAAAGGTAGAAACATCGCTCTGATTTACCACTTTAGACACATTTCCCAGTCAAACCCAAACACACTCATGAACACATCAGCATGCCTGAGAATCCCTTGAACGGAGTGGGTGACCAATCTAAAAGAGGTTGTTGCTCCAGTGATTTAAAGGAGAGCACAGGAAGTCTTTGGCTTCCCAAGTAAGAAGCGTTTCATCTGCAGCATCACTTTAAGGTACCCCTGTCGCTGAGGTGTAAAATGCTCCTGCAGATGACTGGAGTAGACTCTAATTCTGTTTCTTATTCCAAGAAGTCTTTGAAAGAGTGCCCTTTGGGATTTTTTCATTTTCCGCTCCTGTTTTGAAGGAATATGCTTTCATCTAGCTCCACAGTGCAGTGTATCTGCTTAAGTTTGGGATGCCACTGCTGCTGTGCAAACCAGAAATGCAGCAGACATAGAATGAGAATTACATCTTGATAGGGTTGCCCCTGAATCTTTGCAAAGCAAAGTCCTCCAACTTGACAACAGAATTTGTATGAGCCAGCTCCACCTGCACCAAACACAAGAGAAGGTTTAGGTACAGATTGTTTTCTCTTCAGTAGCTGTCTGTATAATAAGTAATGTTCAGGTTATTACAGGTGAACTTGTCAGTTGGAGGGAGAAAGAGGGAAAGAAACAGCTCAAGCCCAAATTCATTTTGGGAGCTGAAACAGAGGGGCAGGAAGTTCAGTGTTCAGGTGGTTCCTAAGTGCCTCCATCTCTTCCCCACTTCAGGACAGGGAGCTGAGCCAGCAGCAGCCACATCTTTCCGGAGCATCAGACAATTCAGCTGAGCAACAGGGAAGGAGAGATGAAGAGGAACCAAGAGAAAATCATGGGTCTGTGAGAAAGGAAAAGGCTATCAAAACTCTTAATTTCAGATATGTGGTAGCAAGGTTTTGGCCAAGCTTTTGGGTCTGCTTAACTCTGCAAATACTTGAGTCTTGCAATACAGTGGCCTGTGTGGTGGAGTAGTAATTAAAAAAATCTAAAAAACACATCACAAAATTCAGAGGAAACCTTTCTTTTCTTTGTATGGCATCTTAATTGAATAGTTATTACTTTCATATCTTTCTGGTCTTCATTTGTATTTAGTCCTTTGTATTTATCCTCATGACCCTCACAATGGGATTAGATTTCACTTTCTTACAAGGCAAAACCTTAGTTATTTTATTTCCACTAAACAACCATGTGTATTACCAGCTTTAATGACTTCTCTCTGACTTACCTGCATCTTGCTCCTTTACAGCAAGATGCATCAAGCACCTGGGTTAAAATACAGATGCCTCTCTGGAAAGAGGGCAATCTTGCTATTTTCTGAAGAATCTTAACTTGGATGATGTACCAAATTTTACAAATCCAAGAGGAAAAAAGCCTACAGATCAGTTTTACAATTTCAAAAGCTGATTCCTCAACTCTTGCACACCAGTTTCCATATTGGAAACATTCAGCAGTGATACCAAACAAGCACAGAAAACAAATGGGAGAAGAAATGCAGACAGCTAGCAGGGGACCACCTACCAAAATACTGGGAAGAAACAGCACCCAGCAACAATTTCACTACAAAATGGATTGATCTTTTAGTTAGCTTCAAAGCAATACATGGAATTGCTTACTTTCAAAGCCTGTCCAATTTTCAATTAAAAATAGAAAAATAACTCCTCTTCACATGCATCATTACTGTTAAGCCTTGTCTATGCCCTGCTGGAGCAGCTTTAGTTCTCTGTCTCGGGTGCCGCTTAACCCGCACAGCACTGGCCCGCCTGATTCGCCCTCGGCAAGGCCGGGGCCGGGCGCGGCGAGCTCGGCAGGGCACGGGGCACTGCTCGGGGCCGCTTCTTTCTTGGGGAGGTGGAAGACGAATTTCTTCTTTGGTTGCAGCTGCGGCTGTTTCACGCCCTGTTGTCGCCTCGCTCCCCGTGGCCCCCTCGGTCCCCTTTGCAGGGCTGCGGGAGGAGAGGCTGCGCCCTGGCCTTCGGGGTTGCCAGGGTAGCTATCGAGCCTGAGAGCAGAGGAGGCACCACCTCCCCCATGAGCGGTTCCCTCTCCGCCTTCTTTGTAAAGGGCCCTGTGCCCCGGGCGCTCCTCTCGGGGCGGCCCGAGGGCTGCACACACTGGCAATCTCCTCCGCCCTTCCCCCGGGGTGCCGGAGACGGTGGCGGGGACAGTGTGCATGGCTGCCAGGGCCGCCTTCCTCCTCCTTCACTGACCGGAGCCCTGCCTGAGCCGCGCCCCCCCTTTCCCCCTTTGCGGGGCTGCGGGAGGAGGGGCCGCACCCCGGCCGGAGCCCACGCCCAGTGCAGCTGGGATCGATTCTGCCTTCATGGCTGACACAACCAGATCCATCTCTGCTTTCTCTGCTTTTTTATATAACCTATTAAATGTTGGTTCTTTCTTTTTACCCTTTAATACATGTTCTTTTTCTTTATCCCGGTCCAGCTCACATGCTAATACCAAGAAGAGCCAGGCATATTCTAACTCTTCGAAAAATCTATCTCTGCGTATACGAGACATTAAACTTGATATTAATTTTCGATTTAAACTTCCTAGCTTAGTCCAAGTTTCTCCATTATCTAATTCATACACTGGCCAGATTTTTTCCGAAAATCTAATAAGTTTAGGTTTTGAAAGCTTAGACTCCTCTCCAATCAGATTTGCCCAGCTTTTCAATATTAGCCCCAAAGGGCTATCTCTTGGAATACCATTATTATCAAATTCAGAAGAGGATGTGCAACCCATTCTGATATCCTGAAGCATACAGCAAAGCACAAACAGTCGGGATTCAAACCCACGACCCTCTGAGCCACAGCACAAACACTAATGAACTGCAGCACCCTTTGGCTTCATGCCAAGAGCTCTGCAATTCAAACCTGCTCTTTATGAAGGTGGTCCTTCTCACAGATAAAGAGCAGGAGTGTTGTGGTCACACTTTACAAAATTACAAATTACAAATCTCTTAGCACCTAACCCGGATGCTAAACAAACAGAATCCCCTCTTATTCCGTCACTCCCATGTCTCTGTTCCCAGGGTTCTTGGCTCTGATATCTCTGGACCTGCGTTGGGCCCTTCCAGAACTGTCGGCCTCAGTCCAGGGATTTTCCAGATGCCTCCTCTCCTGCCTGGCTCGCCAAAAACTGTTGTCTTTGGGAGCTGGAACAGAGATCACACAGAGTTAGGGGAAATAAAATGGGTATTTATTAAAAGGCCTACAAAGGCCACACCCTGGCTGCACAGTGCCACAGCGTGGCCCCTGCCCTGCCTGAGTGGCTCCAAGATGGAAGTAAAAAAGGGCTTGGTCACATGATTTCACATTTTTATAGACTTCAGGTCATTTACATACAGCAGTCCACCATCCAATTAATAGTCTCAAATTGTGAGGTGTCCTCCTCCTCTTCTCCTGGCTGGCCTGCCCTCCTCTTCTCACATTGTTTATACTTTTGGTCTGAAGTCTGAAGAAACTGTCCTTGAGTCCATAGCTGGGATCGAACTATTTTGCCTTTATCAGTCTAAAGCACAACGGAAAGCACACCCAAGCAGAACAGAAAACTTGGGTCTTAAGGCATCATTTGGTGAGGAAAGAATGGAAAAGCCTGAGCAGGTTTCCTAAACAACAAACCCCACTGAGGAACCACATGCTCAATACAGGCTGCCTTGAATGATGTCACCTTTCTACAAGGGACAGTGTGACCAGAAATGATCTCTGTAAGCAGAATTCTCTGAGTTTTTCAGCTGAATTCTCTGTCTCCATCCTTTCCCTGAATCTCTGTTGCAGATGGAAGCTGCTGGTGCAATTCTCTGCTTTAACTTCTTTTTTGAGTGCAAATAGATGTTTGCGGGTGTATTAATCTGGATTTGCTCAAAGTTTGCACAAAACTTTTGTATTTCTCATGGAATGACGGGGCCATTTTGACACAACAGGGCCACGTGGATCCAGTGGTCCATTGCGACACTGTGAATCCAAGGAGATCATGGCAACACCGCCAGAACCTCATGAAAACAAGGAGTCCATGGTAACCCAGCAGGGCTGCATGGATCCAATGGTCCATTGTTACCCTGTGCATCCAAGGAGTCCTTTTTGGCACCATGGAAGCTCATGAAATGAGGTAGGCCATGGTGACACTGCAGAACTTCATGAAACCAAGCATCCATTGTGACCCAGCAGGGCATCACTGGAACCAAGGAACCTCTGCTCACCGTATGGAAACTCGTGGAACCAGGGGCTGTTGCAGCTCTGCAGAACCAGCACAGCTCCTGGACCTTGTCCCCTGGCCCCTGGGAAGTTAATGTGATAATTTGGGTGGGCAGGGGGATGTGGGCAGTGGTGTGGCCAGTAGCTTTGGTCAGTGGGGTGTGGAAAGTAGGTGTGGACAGTGGGTGTGGGCAATGGAGTGGCCAGTTGGTGTGGTTACTGGAGGTGGTCGGTGGCATGTGGTCAGTTGGTGTAGCCAGTGGGTGCAGTCAGTGGGCATGGTCATTGGGTTGGTCAGTGGATGTGGTCAATGAGGGTGTGGTAACTTGGTGTGGCCAGTGGGTCTGCTCAGTTGTGTGTGGTCAGTCAGGGTATGGTCAGTTGGGTGGTCAGTCAGTTTGCTCTTTTGGGTGGTCAGTGGATTGTGGTCAGAACAAGCAGGCAGTGGGTGTGTTCAGTGGCTCTGGTAATTCGGGGTGGTCACTGGGGGTTGTCAGAAGTTGTGGGCCGTGGCAGTGTTGTCACTGGAGGTGTTGTCAGTGTGTGTGACCAGTGGGTGTGGTCAGTGGGAGAACTCAGTGGGGTGTGGTCAGTGGGGGAATGGTCAGTTGGGTGGTAAGTGGGTGTGATCACAAGGGTGTGGGCATTGGTGTCTTGGCAAAGGGTGTGGTCAGTGGTGTCTTGGTGAAGGATGTGGTCAGTGGGTGTGGTCATTGCTGTGGTCAGTGGCTATGGCCAGTGACTAAGGTCAGTAAATGTGGTCAGTCGGGTAGTCGGGTGGGGGTGGTCACTTAGGTGGTCAGGGGTTTAGTCATTTGGATGTTGTCAGGGGTGTGGCCAGTGGTGTGGTCCATGGAAGTGGTCAGTGGGTACGGTCAGTGGATGTGGTCATTGTGGATGTTCAGTGGGGGTATGGACAGTGTTTGTGGTCAGTGGATATGATCAGCATGGTTTTAATTGGGGTGTGGTCAGTGGTTAAGGTCAGTGGGGATATGCTCAGTGGGGGTATGGTCAGTTTGGGAGTCAGTGGGGTGTGATCAGTTCCTGCAGTCAGTGAAGGTGGTCAGTGATGGTGGTCAGTGGGTGTGAGAGGTAGAGAGTGGTCACTGAGTGTGGTCAGTGGGTGTTGTTGGTGGATGTGGTCAGAGCATGTGGGCTGTGGTGGTGGTGAGTAGGAAAAATTTGGTGGGGTGGGGGCAGTGGGTGTGGTCATTAGGGGTATGGTCAGTTGGGTGGTCAGTATGGTCAGGATGTGGTCAGTGCATGTGGCCTTTTGGGGTGGTCATTGGGAAAGTGCTTGGCCAAGGCAAAAGGAGGCTCCCTGTGTGCCCTGCTCCCCTCTCCCTGAGCTCCTGAGAGCTCTGCAGCCCCTGCTGCCATCCCATCTGCCCAGGCCAGCACAACAGCCCCGCCTTGGGGCTCTGCAGAGCTGCTCCTGCTCCAGGCCCAGGGCCCATCCCAGAGCTGGGGCAGCCACAAAACTGTGCCCATTTCTACTCATTCCGGCTCTGATCAGGATGGATCCTCTGACACTTGGAGGATGCTGATGAATTTTACTGTTCCAGAGGCCTCTTCTTTCTTGAGTTCTTCAGTTCAGGAATTCAGCGGCAAAGACACGTAAACATTTCTGCAAAACACCCAAACAAGAAACACATCTGGGAATAATTTAAGTTTTCAATTCTTCTGTGGTTAATTAGAAAGATTTCAGATGTGTATTCCAGGTGAATATACTTTATTGGAAACAATGCAGAGAGAACTTTTGTATTGTTGTCTTTTCCTGTTTATAGAAGGATATAAGCAATGCCCAAATAATACTGACCCACAGCAATGTTTAATGCAATATGAATAGATATGAAATTCAAGACCCTTCAGGGCTGACAATCAATAACACTTTGTCCCCACCCCCTTTCAAGCATTTCCCTCATCCAACCCCTCGGACTCCTATGGATCAGGAATGGTGTGGCCAGCAGGAGCAGGGCAGTTATTCTTCCCCTGTAGTCAGCACTGGTTGGGCAGCACCTTGAGTGCTGTGTCCAGTTCTGGGCCCTCCAATTTAGGAAGTAAGTGGAGGGGCTGGAGCATGTCCAGAGAAGGGCAAGAAGTCTGGTGAGGGATTTGGAACACAAGTCTTGTGATGAGTGGTTGAGGGAGCTGGAGTTGTTATCCTGGAGAAGAAGATCTTCAGAGGAGCAAGATAGTGTCAGGGAACAGGTTGGACTCTGTGATCCTCAAGGTCTTTTCCAGCCTTGCTGATTCTGTGATTCTCTGAAACCACCCCTGGTGCAGTTGCAGGATGAGCCCTGGGCCTCCTCTTCACAAGGTCCAGCAGCCCAGGTCCCTCAGCTTCTCCACACAGACCCCAAAGCCCATCCTGTCAGTCCTGCAGAGCCTCTCCAGCCCCTCCTCACTGCCCAGAACAGGGAGCCCCACACCCAGACACAGCAGCCCAGATGTGCCCCCCTGGCCTGTGGTGCCTCTGGCAAGGGAGCAGCACGAGGCACTGCAGGACCCTGCAGACAATTCCTGAATTCACTTGTAGAATGATCTTGATTCTCAAGGGATGTTTGCATGATGCCCACTTAAGAACTGAAATGGGGAGGGGGATCAGAGAGGAAAGGGCAAACAGGGATGGACTATTTGTAGGCGAGGGAACAGGGTTGGACAGCAGGAAGAAATTAGTACCAGGAAGAGGAAAGAAAGTAAAGGTGAAGCAAAGGAAATGCTCAGGGCAGTTTGGGGGTGGCTGCCAATAATCTCTGGTTCTGATCAACAACATCTGCAGTGGGACAGCAAACTCACAGCTCATGAGAACAAGCTTTCTAGTTGACTGCAGAAGCCTCGACAAACCTGAGTGGTTTCCCTCCCATCCCCAGCCCTTGCTGGCCCCAGGGGCTGATGGCATTTGTGCTCACTCAGCTCCATCTCCCCACAGCAGCACCATGGGGGTGCTGATGCCTGCTCTGTGCAGTGCAAACAGGGGCTCCTGAGCCAGTGCTGCCGTGTCTGTGCCTGCAAGGATGCGGCACCTGTGTGAGCTGGGGGAGAGGCCAGGGCTGCAGAGGGGGGATGTTGTTGGCAGGTGCATGAGGACGCTCTGGGACGCTGCCCTGGGCTGTCCAGCGCAGTGGGGATGGATCAGCCCCTGCTCTGCTGCTCCTTGCCAGGGTCTCCCCCTTGCAGGGACCTTGCAGAGCACCAGCCATGCTGTTTGCCCCCAGCCTGCCCATGGCCAGCCTGGGGCTGCTCACGGGGTTTTTCCCTACTCAGCACTGGCCTGGCCAAGTGTTGTGGAGAGAGCCTGGCCAAGGAGCCTGGAGCCCCCAGGCCCTGCCCTGAGGCGTCAGCGCTGCCCCAGCAGTGCCCATGGCCTGTCCCTGCTGCAGCCCCGGCACTGCCACCCCCAGGGCTGTGCCCAGCCCCGAGAGCACTCAGGCCCTGCAGCAACACGAGGGGCAGGAGGGCAGCGGGGCAGTGGCACGTTTCTTACAGTTTCAATGTTTCCTATTGAGGGACACAACTGTGAAAGTGTCTTCAGGTTCCCGGTTACAGCAGAATACTGTTGGCAATGGTGACAGGAGGGAACAAACAAGGGAAAGGTGTCTCTGATGCTGAGCAAACCTGGATGTGTTTCAGGAATGCAAGGGGCCCAGGCCTGAGCCCCAGCCCCTGGCAAGGCACATCCTGTCCCTCCCTCATTGCTCAGGGCTCTTCCCGGGGCACTGGGCTCTGGGGATGTGCAATGCCAAGGGCAGGACCATGGGGCAGCCCCTGCCAGGCTGCTGAGCAGGGACAAGGAGGCAATGAGGCCCCAGCACAGCAAGGCTCACTTGTCCCCTGCTGGCCTCAGGCCCAGGGCCAGCAGCCATGGCCCAAGTGCTGCAGCAGTTGGCTCTGGCAGGGCCTTTCAGCTGCTGCCCATCCCTGTGCCCTCTGCAGCCCAGGCTGTCCTACGGTGTCCATGCCCTGCCCTCTGTCCCTGCAGGCTGTCCCATCCCCTGGCTGCTCCACCTCGCTGGCCCTTCCTTTGCTGCCAGCTCTGCCTCCTGCTGCCTCTGCCTGGCCACACAAAGCCTTGGACAACTTTCTTTCTCTTGATGTTTTCTGCTACTTCAAAAGCATCCTCCATCTCTGATACCACCCTTCAATCCACCCCAGGGCTCTCCTCTGCTGTCCTCAGTCTTGACTCCACTGAGCACAGAGCTCCTTTGTCCCTTTACATTGTTCATGTGCTTGAGTTCTCCAGACACCACCTTGGGAGATCTTTGAGCCGTCTCCAGTGTGTTGGTAAATGAGAACATTCAGCTCGTGGTCTAAGAAAATCACCAGAGGAGCAAGACCAGCCAGACCTCTCTCTTCTGACTACTTTTGTCTGGGAGCAATCCTTGACTGATGAAATTTGAGAGTCTAAATGCAAATTTTGGCCCTGGCCCCCAGAAGAAAAGGGCAGTTCTTTTCCATAGGAAGGAAGGAATGGAGCCCCATTCTGTGGTGGTAGATGACACATAGCTTGCAGGAGGCCAAGGCCAGGCAAAGCTGTCTGTCCTGGTAGATTTTTGTTGGAACAACCCTTGTATAGAGGGAACTTTTTAGTGGGATTACCAATTTCAGCCACGGGCACCTGGAAAGAGGAATGGTTCTTTTCTCAAGGAAAGAAAGCACACGGCTCCAGTGCTCCAAGGGCTGGTGAGGAGAAACCCTTGACTTGCCAGGATTAGTCAAACTTGCCAGGTGGCCCCTGGGAGGACCAGACCAGCCAGATCTGTTCCATGTCCTGTTGGTTCCATGAGGCCCCTCAATGTCACAATGTTCTCCTTGCTTCTGCGTGTCACAAAGGCCCCTTGCTTCCATGAGGCCCTGCAGGGTCACAATGGCCCTTTGGTTCTGTGGCACCCTCAGTGTCACAATGTTCTCCATGGTTCCGTGGGGCCTGGCAGTGCCACAATGTTCTCCATGGATCCACGGTGCCCTGCAGGATCACAGCGGCCCTTTGGCTGCACAAGGCCCTGTAATGCAGCAATGGCCTCTTGGTTCCACACAGCCCTGCTGCTTCACACCCACCCCTTTCAGTGTATGACCTTGTTAGAAATGATTAAAAGAACAACTCCTACCACAGCCGATTAATCTGAATTTAAGCAAAAAAACCCAACTCTGGTAGGAGATTTATTTTCTCTCAACAGTAGGAAGAGTACATGCTATAACTTCTGTAAATTGTGGGAAAGCCCTCCCAGAACAAGCAATAACCATTGCCTAATTCTTGAAAGAATAGCCAATAAAAATGGCTCAAGTAGAAAATTGAATGTCGCCCCTGTCAGATAAAGCTTCCAGGCTCTGAAAAAATGAAACTTGCAGAAGAATTTTTCTATAAAACAAACTAAATTTTATTACTAAACAGTAGAAAATTTCTGAAGGTATTTGCAATAGAGTATACAGTTCTGAAGAAGTGTTCAACTTTATTCCTCCTTATATCAAAACCAGATGTTCTGCAGAGGGAAAGAAAATCCCTACTTGGGAGAGAAAAACATCCACAGGATCCATAAAAACCCCATAGGTATGGAAGTGGTGTTTGACAGCAAAGGTAAAACAGCTGTGCACAGCCACTGAGAATTCCCCAAGCACTTTGATAAGATAATTTCATTGGAAAGGGATTTTTCTATTCCAGACACTCTTCAAAAGGCACAAGTGCCATGCTGGCTGAGCTGTGGCCCTGCAGCCAGGCACAAGTGGCAGAGGTCTCTGTCCTCAGGTGCCTCTCAGCCCCTCTCCACCAGGAAAGAGCTCCTGGATCCGGCCTCCCGACAGGAAACAGTTCCAGGCAGCAGATGCTGGCTGGGACAAAGCCCATTCCCTGCCAGGAATAACTCTGAAACACTTCAAACAATAACATTCTTACTTTTTTGAGCACTGCCCAAAGAAAAATAAGTACAAAGAGGCCTGGAAATGCTGGTGTGTTTATAGCACAGAGTAAGCTACAACACAACCAAACCAACCAGTCACCAAAGTCTCCTCCTCACAAAAAGGAGTTGTATAGTTTTGGAAGCAAAAGCAAAATTAAGGGTAATAATAGGGTAAAAGAGCTTAATTTAAAAATCCACATAGAGAAAATTATTTTCTCAGCTGTTTTATAAAGGAATAATAAGAGCATAATAACAAGAACAGGAGCACAATAAATGAGGAATCTAAGACTGGCTGAAAGTCTGTTTCATAGATTAGTGGTAAATATTTTGTTTGCTTGATTTCTCCCTTGATTTAAAAGCAGAAACATGCCACTGTTCATTTTCTGGCATTTCTGTTCATTTTGTTTTCTTTTACTTTTGGACACAGATAAGACCTTTGTTGCCAAGCCCATAAATCACGAATGGCTACATGAATGCCTTCGGGGTCTCCTGCTGTCCAAAGGCACTCCAAGCATCTCCTCTGTAGGGACACAGGCAGGAAAGGTGGAAGGAGTCAGGAATACACCCCAAACCTGCCTGCAACAGCTTCCCCCCCCAAAGAGCAGCACAAAACACACAAAATACCACAGCTAAAATATCAGAAATAATTGTCATCAGTCCTAAAGGCCAGTTGAGTCAAATTAGTTTGATGTCCATATTAAAATCATCAGTTAAGCTCAGGATCTGCAGAATGCAGTGAAATTAATGTAGAATATATCAGAATGGCAAAGCCTCCCAAGTTTCACTGGCATTGTGAGATCACAGTCCGAATTACACAGATGTCTTCAAGGAGGAAGTGTTTAAGCCAACACTTCCATGGAGACCATGGAATGTAGAACGTAGAACGTGGAACGCAGAATGTAGAATGTAGAATGTAGAATGCACTCTCTCCACTGCTGGGGGAATTCAGGACTGAAATTCTGGGGCTGCCTGCAGTAGTAACTCGGCCACTGCACCCAGAACTGGCTTTTCTTTATCAGAAAATTATTACTGTGCAGCAATTCATCTTGTGCACTAAGCAACACCCACTACACAGAATTTACATTAAAAATTAAATAACTATACTGTACATTATTATTGTTATTTTTATTATTGGCTATAACAGATTTTTAGGTAATTTCTCAAAACAATTCATGGAATTCGGATATTCACTGCCATTCACAGGTGACTGCTTTCTCTGGACACCATTAATAATTCAACCTGAGCTTATTGTCAGCTGCTTCTCATGGAGCTCTGTCAAAAATCTGCTGCACAATGCAATGAGGGTGTTTTTTTCAACACACACCATTATTTCCAAACACACTTTCCACTAGTCCAGGCTGTGGTGACTATGTAATAAGGTGTATTTTTCAAAGAATCAAATACAGAGTCTGTAAACAGAAAGTCATAAATAGAAGCAGCAGCACAGGTGATCATTGACTTCTGATATCACAGAAATAATCACTCTTTTCCACAAAAAAAAAAAAAAAAAAAAAAAAAAAAAAAAAAAAAAAAAAAAAAGTAATGCTTACAACAACAAAAGGCTACAAGTTAAAGTTCATTCTCACCGTTCAAGTAAAGTCATTAAAAAGATGTACAGGGGGTTCAAGAGTACTTGAATATCTTTCTAGCCCTGACTATTCCTGACCCAGCCAGCACCAGTGCCTGAAATTCCCCAAAGCACTGGAGTTTATCCTTAGCTTCACCTCAGCCTCCTCTCCATAGCACTGAGCACAACTACTGTGAGACCAGCAAATTTGATTTAACAGCACCAGCTGACCTGTAATGCCATTAATAACAACAGTCAGTCTAATAAAACACTTAATGCCTCCAAACTCCCACATTTTGAGCCCATAAAGGCAGGAGAAAGGCAGATAATTAAGCAGCTTTCCTATAAAACCCAGCCCCATCTGGCTGCAGCTCTTTTTCCCAACTGCAGAATCATCAAGCACAAGACTCGACTTTTCATAAGGATAAAGGGATTGGAAAACTGGTTTTGTTGCCTGTGAGCCTTGCAAAAAGGCACTGCCATCCATATGATACCTGTGCTGGATTCCAGCTCAGCCTGAGCTACAGGTGTGCAATATCCCGAGCTGCAGGAGGGGCAGCTTACAGGGGGGCAGTTATTACTTTTTTGGGGCTTATCAGAAACCATTCATAAAGGAGGAATTTTTGCTTCTTATGTTTCCCAAATCCCTGCCTGCATTATTTGATCACAAACAAATCCAACAAAACCTACTCACAGTATGTTTTTAACAGCTCATTTTAGCCTGATTTACATTTTAAAGAGTCCACCTACACATGACCATCTCTGCTAACTCTGAAACATGATCCAACTGTTTCCATCAAGTCTATGCCTGTTCAAACTCTTCTTTTCAATTTTAACACTGTACAACACTTAAAAATTCCAAGTAAATTATATCACAGTGTTTGTTCCAGGTGAGCCACTCCAATTTCTTCAACAGGCAAGAGGGAAAGAGCTTGAGAATTTCAAACTGAGAATAGGTTTAAATGGGGTATTGGGAAGGAATTGTCCCCTGTGAGGGTGGGAAGGCTCTGGTATAGGATGCCCAGAGAAGCTGTGGCTGCCCCTGGATCCCTGGAAGGGTCCAAGGCTGGGTTGGATGGGGCTTGGAGCAACCTGGGATAGTGGAAGGTGCCCTTTACAAGAATATATTGAAAAGTGATTAGGGATTAGAAGCATGAAGCATTCCAGTTTTGGAAGTTAAGAGTGGGTCAAATCCAAGTTATACTTTTGCATTTGTTTCCCAAATGTGAGTGATGCAAAGTAGAAATAATGCAATAATTGAGTACATGGCCTGTCCTGCAAACTTGGAGTGAAAGTAACACTGTGCTCATCTTCACCTCCAGGATTTTTTTTTCAGCAAAATAACAGCAGCAGAATTTCAAGTTTCAGGAAATGATGAGAGGGATCTCAGTACCTACAGACACTGCTCTCAGGGACAGGAAAGCAACTGACCATGCTTAAGAAATGCTTATCAGACAACATGAATTGCAATAAACATAAGGACACAGCTCCCAGGGGACAGTATTGCCAAGGCTGCACTAGAAGGTTTATTCCATGTAACTCCAAGGGCAGTTTGCCTAACGAATCCTAGCCGGCATCAATCTATGAAAAGCTTTATAAAGTGTGATTTTCAACTGGAATTGTCCCTCCAGGAGCAGCACTCAGTGGACCAGCACTGGCCCAGCCTCTCCAGGCTCTGGGCACAATGAGCATAGGGAAGGTGCTGCTGGACCAACCTTCCCATAAATGCCACTCAGCATCTTCAAAGTGTTCAAGGGCTTGTGAATTCCTGAGAAATGCACTAGAGGAAGACATGCAATTATTTCCCATTTTCACAAACTGAGCAGATTTCAGATGAGAAAATAAAAAGTACAAAGATTATATCTGTGATTACTTTTATCTCGGATGTTAGGAATAAAGAAAGCTTACAAATATCCTGGCTTCCAAAAATACAAAACAAAACACCAAAACCAACCCCAAAACAAGCTACAAATCTGTTTTATTAACACCATTTATGCTTTCTGCCCAGGCAGAAAGGGATCTGAGGGACACTGATGGACACCAGCTGGACATGAGCCAGCAGTGTGCCCTGGTGGCCAAGAAGGCCAATGGCTCCTGGCCTGGATCAGGAATAGTGTGGCCAGCAGGAGCAGGGAGCTCATTCTTCCCCTGTACTCAGCACTGGTGAGGCTGCACCTTGAGTGCTGTGTCCAGTTCTGGCCCCTCAGTTTAGGGAGGACATTGAGATGCTTCAGTGCATCCAGAGGAGGCAACAAGGCTGGTGAGGGGCTTGGGCCACAAACTCTGTGAGGAATGGCTGAGGGAGCTGGGGTTGTTTAGTATGGAAAATAGGAGACTCAGGGGTGACCTTATCACGCTCTACAACTCCCTGAAAGGCAGCTGCAGTCAGGTGGGGTTGATCTCTTTCACTAGGCAGCAACCAACAGAACAAGAGGACACAGTCTTAAGATGCGTCAAGGGAAAATTAGTTTGGATATTAGGAGAAAGTTTTTCACGGAAAGAGTGATAAAGTACTGGGATGGTCAGCCCAGGGAAGTGGTGGAGTCACCATCCCTGGATGTGTTTTAAAAAAGACTGGATATGGCACTTGGTACCATGGCCTAGTTGAGGTGTTAGGACATGGACTTGACTTGATGATCTTGAAGGTCTCTTCCAATCTAGCCATTCTATAAATTCTATATTCCATGCAACTGCCAACGGGCTCAGCTGCTGAAGGGGCACCGGGTGTGGCCATTAGTGACACTTGGCAATGTGGAACCCAGAGACCTTTGTGACACGGGAGAGCCCAACGCTGGCTGAGGGGTATATAAGGGGTGCAGAGGCCTGGGGTGCCCAGTCCCGTGAGAGCCGTTCTTACAGAAGGAAGCAGCTCCCGGGACCTGTTGGCGCTAGAGGCCTTCAACGATGGAGGACGGCAAAGCCAAGCCCAGCTCCTCCTCGCCAGCCAGCCCCCTGCCCAGCTGGGGCCGAGCCCAGGCCCACGGTGGGCCCATGGTGAGAGCAGTGGGTGCCTCAGTCTGGGCCCAGCCAGACACTGAGGAGAAGGGGCCCTGTCTCATCACAGAAGAAAAGAAACCTGACATGGATGTCAAGCCTTCCCTGTGGATACAAGTTCAGGCCCAAGAGCTTCACCCACAGGAAGAGTCTACAGGACATGAATCGCACCAAGTGGTTCAAGCAGCAGCAGGCAAGGAAGCATCCCCATGTGGAGCTGGGAGCTTGTCCCTGCTCATGGTGGCCCTGCGGGTGCAGCAGAGAGATACGGAACCGGGAGAGCTGCCCCGAGCGGAAAAGGAGTTCCATGACCCAGAGCTGCCCCAGTATATGGGGGAACACTACACTGAGATGGAGCTATTCCAAGAGTGCCAAGGTGATATACCAGAGCTGTCTGATGGAGAGACCAGCGTCTGGGGCTCCAGCAGTGAGGAGCTGTATGTTTCCATGGAGGAAGTCAACAGTGACAACAGCAGCAATGACTTCACATATGTCACCTGTGACTCAAAGCTGAGCATCACCAGCTTCATCTCCAGCTTCAGGGCTACTCCTGTGTCGCAGGAGGAGGATGACCTGGATGAACTCAGCATCAATGACTGGGACGAACCCAGCATCAATGACTGGGACGAATTCAACATCCTTGAGGACGAACTCCACATCCTTGAGCAGCAGGAAGAAGGCGGCAGTGCCCGAGGCCTGGCACCCCTTGCAGAAGACGAGCTGTGTGAGCCTGGCCCTCAGGAGACCTTGCTTGAGGAGCAGGAGCCAGAGTCCCTCCCTGCCTCTGTCCCTTCAGCTGCCCAGGCCCCCCAGCAGCAGCTGGCTGCCCCCAGCACACGGCCTGGCCGCTTCAGACGGGCACTGCGGGCCCTGGGGACACTGCTGTGCTGCTCCTGCCGCAGCTCACAGCCACACCACGAGAGTCTGTGCCAGCGCCACAGCCACCTGCACACGGCAGCTGGGCCCAGAGACACACTGCAAACACAAATGCAACTGGAGCCTAAGAAATAGCAGCAGTTAAAAAAATAGGAAAAATAGGAATAAGAGAATACAAATAAGAGAATAGGAATACGAAGATAAGAACAAATAGTAGTAATGTTAAGTGAAAAAATAATTATTAATATAAGAATAGAAAATAGGATAAGAATGACAGCATAACAAGTTAATAAGATGAATTAGAAGAATAGAATTAGAAGAGTAAGAATAGGATAAAGAAGAAATAGAAGAAATAAGAATAAAAATTAAAATAGGAATAAGAAGAATAAGAATAAGAAGAAATAGTAGTAGTAGCAATTGAGAAGAAGGAAAAGAAGAAGGGAAAAAAGAAGACTTGGAGGATGATGAAGAAAGTATTTGCCCTTCAAGGCCAAGCTCTGAAGAGGTCAAAACCCAAGTGGAGAAAGATCTGACATTTCAGTGCCAGCCTCCAGAACTTCATCCAGGATACATCCTCTGCAGGACGAAGTAGGAAAAAAGCTGAAGCTCCAGAAGATCCTTAATAAACTTTTAATATTTTTTTTATTAATCTAGTTATTATCTATTAATTTCTTTTCTCAAAAGCTGATATTGCACATTAAAAGTGAGCTGTGGAAACCTGAAGCAAGCTGGCCAATTAGGGCTGAACTGCTCCCTCCATCTGCTTCACAGAGAATTTTTATTTGACCTTAGGAATGCTGGTTACTCAAGCAGACTAAACAACTTGGATTCATTTCAGCATGTGAAGACTAGGGTGTGCAGCTCCAGGCCAGGCTGGCAGGGTTGAACAGGAATTGCTGAACAGCACTGGAGTCATGGTCCCCTCAGCATCCCCTGTTCCACCCAGCCCAGCCTGCCAGGAATCAGGCTCAGCAGTAAAAGCATGAATTCTAAATACCTCAGGATTACTGCACCACATGGAATGATCAAGCTCTGTGATTCCAAAGTCCCATTTCAGGTTCTCATCTGGGCTAAAGGCTTTATTTTGGGTTAGGAACAGGCTGGCTGAGCCAGCCCCAGCTCTCTTTGATAGTTATCAGCACCTGGCTGCTCTTGGGGTCCACAAGAGTGCAGAGCCACATATAAACCCTGCACAATCTGTTTGCCCAGAGATAAAACTTATTTTCTTCTGCACACCAAAGTTCCTTTCATGCCACCTGGTTTAGATAAGCTGCTCAAGTTTTGCCTGGTTGGATTTGAACAGCTGCTCCCTGAAGATGAAGGGACAAGACCAGGAATAGTTAATAACTTTCTTAACTGGAAACACTGTTGAATCATGCATTTCCCTCCCCACAGATTGCGCAAAGCCTCCTCAGTGTTTGAGTCTAACCAACCTTTTAACTGGAAATAGCAACCCTCGGCAGGATTTTCCTGTCCTGGCACCAGTTTCTCTCAGAAGTGTCCCCCTGGCTTCCAGCCACAGCATCTATAAATGGCATTTTTTAAAGCCAAATTTTGAGATAGGAGAAGGTGTGGGTGGAAAATTCAAGACAACAACTGAATTCTGAGTAGGTTTATACCTACAAAGCACCAGGGTCATCTCTGTTCCCTAATAATAATTCACATTATTTCCTATCCTGCCTTTGATTTTGACACTCATTCTCTATATCAAAAAAAACCCCTGTTCTCTTTTGGCTTTTATAGCTGCAACTGTTCTGGTGTCTTTGCAGCTCTGCAAAGCCTTCAGTCTCAGACAGGACACCTAATTTCTGAAATTCCACCCCATGTACTCATATACACCCCAGCCCTTCTCCACAGAGCTGATTCCCACAGGCCACCCCAGCCTCTGCTGGTGCTGGTCTTGTTCCTCCTCAGGTGCAGGATCTGCATTTGCCTTTGTGGGATTTCCAAAGGTTCCTCTCTGCCCATCTCTCTCCCACCTATCTAGGCCCTCTGAAGAGCTGCACAGCCCTCAGGGGATCAGCCACTCCTCCAAACCTTTTATCACCAGTGAACTCCCTGAGGAGCCATCAACCTCCCAGGCTCTGCCTGTCCTGCTCCAGCTCCCATCATCTCTCCTACGTTTGTAACCATTTCAGTTGCTCTGTCTTTCCTTACAGAGCAAGAAAATAAGAAAAAAATCCAGGTGGATTAATGCCAAATTATGCTGGCATTTTACAGAGAGCATGAAAGACAACAAAACTGACGATTTTCTAAAGCAAAAGCACTATTACAGTCACAGTAACACCTATCAAGGAAAAATCTGTTCCCTAAAATAAGGAATAAATTTTAATATAAAATCCCATCACCTCAAGGTGGTACCAATTAATCAAAACAATTCACTTGCAGATTCTTCATAGTCACTGTTTTTTAAATGGTAATTC
Organism: Erithacus rubecula; assembly: GCF_903797595.1. Lineage (NCBI taxonomy): Eukaryota > Metazoa > Chordata > Aves > Passeriformes > Muscicapidae > Erithacus > Erithacus rubecula. The sequence continues at coordinate 295,208 of NW_027636290.1, forward strand.
TTTCCTTACTTGCTGTTGGGGGTTGAGTGCTTTTCTGTTACTGTGTCAATTGAAAGAATTTTTCCCATTATCATGCCAATGGAGCTGGCCGGGTTACACCCAGGGTCTCTGATGGGTCCAGACAAAAGGGGGTGGGTGGGGACGGCCCCCGGAGGGGCCTCTGAGGCTTCCGGGAGGGCACTCGTGTTTCCGGCGAGCCGGGAGGAGGACGCCTGGGATCGTTCAGCCACGCGGCCAAGCACAGCAGAGCCAGACCCTCTGCGATCACCTGCCCTGCATCTGCCCCGTTCCAGCCTCCTGCCTCTGCGGACACAGCTGATCCCCCGGACACACACGGTGAGCGAGGAGCCGCCGCCCTCGGTGAGGGTGAGCCCGTTCCCGCCCGAGACCAACGTGGCCGCTGCTGCCCCTCCCCCCTCCTTCCTCCGTTCCCGTCTGCCCTCGGCAGATCGGAATTGGGGCTAAGCACAGAAACAGCATGCTTGCATCTAAAGGGACTGACACCGAGTTATCTATTTCGTTCTGTTACCAATTTTAACTGTTATTGTTTTCTGCTTGTATAGTTAGATATATTAGTAAAAGAGCTGTTATTCCCACCCCCTTATCTCTGCCTCAGAGTCCTTGATTCAAACAATTATAATACTTGGGGGGGGGGGGAGTGGAACCAAAGTCTCTATTCCAAAGGGAAACTTCTGCCCTTACTGGCAGACACCTGTCCATTCAAACCAGGACAGGAGCTCACTATATTCTGGTCATGAAGTTTATAGTTTATTGTAAGGGCGTGGGTATATGAGGGAGTGAGTATAAGAGAGAATAAGAGAGCAGAGAGAATAGAGCACAGAGAGAATAAGACAGAGGATAAGAGAGCCATTTCCCATTTACAATACAATAAGTATTCTTCTATGTTGAATATTCTAATTTCCATTAACTAATCTACTACAAAATACTAATTTCCTAATATTTGCATGCAACCTATAGGAATCGCTCTATTACCATGTTTTATGGCTTTCTTATCTATAAACCTTATCTCTAAACCTTTCCTGCCATACTTGGAACAGGATGTCTGTTAGCTCCTTAGTATTTGTGGCATTTGGCATTATCTAAACAAAGGAAGAGGCCTTAAATCTTCACATCTATTTCCTCGTCCCCAACAGTTTCCCTGTTCCCAGGGACAGGCTCCAGGGCTGGGCTCTCACTTGCACAGAATGAAGAAGAGCTGCTGCACTTGCCAGTGGCTCAGGGGGCTCACGATCAGTGCTTTGAATGCAGCTTTTGTGCACACTCTGCCTCCCTGAGCCGAGCAGCATTCCTGGGCATGGACACCCCTGCTGCAGCCAACATCCTCCCAGCACAGCTGCAGGAACGAGATTGCAGCAAGCCCTGCCTGAAGGAGTCTCCAGTCTGCTGCAGCCCTGCACCTGCAGTGGAATCATCTTGTGCTGCCATGGGGGAGCAAAGGGGGTGAGGGGCTCTTTGCAGATGAGGGTCTCCTCAATGTGCTGCTGCTGCTGCTTCTCCCTGGGCCTGATTCAGCTGCTGATGCCTTCCCTGCAGCTGTATCAGGAGCCTGCCTGGAAAAATGACACTGCCAGTGCAAGTGACAGCCACCCATCCCTGCCATGGCTCTGCCCACAGGGCATTCTGCCTACCCAGCTGCTTCCGGTCAGGTGATGTTAGACAACATAAAAATACCTTCAAACAATGCATTTTCCACATTCAGTCAAAATCAAAGGCCACACAGTCCACATGCTGGGGGCAGACTGCTGTTGGCAGAATGGGGGCAGCCCCAGCAGCTGCTCTCCCCATGGCTGGATGGCCATGGCAGTGGAGGCGAGTCTCTCACCATGTCCACTGCTGTGGCACCCAGTGCTCTGGAGTTGTTCCCACTGAACTCAGGGTGCTGCTACTGCACCAACATCACTTCACACATTTGATAACAAAGACTTGGAATGGCATACAGGGCTTGCCCAAAGAGCTACTAAAAAAAAAAAAAAATTGGAGGGGACAGGGGAGTTAGAATAATTCACTCCTTCTAATACAAGCATATATGGATTTAAGGAGGGACATTGGGCTAATCATACTGGGGAGTGGTTTGAAAGCCTTGTCTCTAGCCAGATTTTTTTCAGGAGAAAGGAGTAGATATGATTTTGCAACACGTTTGTGAGCAAGTCTGACCCAGAACTCAAAGCACAAGGCAAATACTCCCAAATTTGCTACCCATGGGGAAAGGAAGCAGAAAAGCAGATAAAACAAGTGCCATTGCAGCTAAATTGCCTGCATTTATCTCATGGTCCAACCTTTCTGTACAGAAGCACCTCAATTCAAATGCACAGCTGAAGATCAAGGAATGAAAGTATTTTAAGAGCATTTAAAGCCTGGTTTCCTTTACTTTCAAGGAAAGGGAGATGCTAAATTCCTTAAAAACAACAATGCAGGTCTATTTAGGACTGCATCCTTGAAAACAAGAAATGGAGGTTTTGAGCTGCAGAACTGTTTCCACTGGAAAACCCCTTTCAAGACCAGAGAATCCCCCTAATAACCTGAGGCTGCTAACACTGCCAAGGCCACCACTAAAGCATATCCCAGGACAGGATGCTCTTGGCCTTCTTGGCCACCTGGGCACTCGCTGGCTCATGTTCATCCACTGCCAAACAGCACCCACATGACCTTTCCTTCAGGGCAGATTTCCAGCCACTCTGTCCCCATCCTGGAGCCTCCCATGGCTGTTGTGGCTGAAGTGCAGGATGGGGCACTTCACCTTGTTGAACCTCATACAGGTGGCCTCAGCCCATGGTCCAGCCTGTCCAGGTGTCTCTGCAGACACTTTCTACCTCCCAGCAGATCAACAGTCCCACCCAGCCTGGGTGCTTCTGTTCTGGCTGACCTGTTTGACATGGACACTTTTGTGTGGAGCCCCGGCATTGGGAGTGGAGGTCTGGGCTCCTGGCCAGCTCAGGGGGCCTTGGCCCAGGAGCCCCGGCAGGGGCAGCTGAGCAGCACTGCCCCCAGGGTCCCTGCCAGGGAGGAGGACAAGGGGAAGGGCCAGCAGGGCTCAGCCTCACACAGAGGGAAGGTGGGAGCTGGGCCGCTGTCCAGTGGCCACCCTTTAGATGGGTTGATTGTAAACCTGTGTGTTCACCTCACTCACTTTGTCCCTTTGACCTGATCTATAACTTCTCATTCCCTATCAACAACTCAGATGAAGGCAAGGAGTTCATGGAGTGTGGCATGTTCTGTGCACACTCTGAAGCTTCATCTGACTCTGCATCAACAACCCTGCATGGCCGGGAAGGACAGGGACATGCTGGAGCAGGAGCCCAGCAGGGACACCGAGGGGCTGCGAGGGCTGGAGCAGCTCTCCTGCAAGGAAAGCCTGGCACAGCTGGGCTTCTTCAGCCTGCAAAAGAGACTTAGGCTTAGGCTTGGCCCAACTACGGCCTTCCAGTACCTGATGGCAACCTATAAGAAAGCTGGAAAGGGACTTTGTATAAGGGCAGGCAGAGAGAGCACAAGGGAGAATGGATCCAAAGTGAAAGAGAGTAGATTTAGATGAGAGATGCAGAAAAAAAGACTTTCCTGGAAGAGGTTGTCTAGAGAAGCTGTGCCTGCCCCACCCCTGACAGTGTATGAGGCCAGGCTGGATGGAGCTCAGGACAAGTTGGTCTGGTACAAGGGGTCCCCAGGCACAGCACGGGGGTTGCAGCAATGTGGTCTTCCAGGTCCCTTCCAAGCCAAAGCATGCGATGACTCCGTGATTCTGGGATACCTCACCTCCTCATCCTTTGGCAGAAAAAGAAACTTGGCACCAAGTTCCACTTTGCAGACCATGTCTTTTGACAACCTGCTACTGTTTCAACAGAGAATGAAAAGAGATGACAATAGTGACACGGTTTCTCTTTTCTACTTGACATTTCAATGCTCCGCTCCTGTCCACACCGGCAAAACTCAGAAGAGGCGATTCTTCCCCACGAAATGCTTTGGCACACCCAAAGAAGAAAGCCACAAGAATGGCAGAATGGCGAGAGCGCCGTGCAGTCCGCACGGGCGGAGAGACCTCCCCTGGAGCAGCTCTACAGGGAGGGCCCGCTCGTGGGCAGTGGCTGCGGCAGCGTTTACGCTGGGACCCGGCTCGGCGATGGCGCCCCAGTAAGAGACGGGGCTGGCTCAGAGTGGGGAGGGGGACAACAGGCAGCGAGCTGAGCCCGCTGCTCGCCTTGGCTTGCAGGTGGCCATCAAGTGAGTGGGCTGGGATCGTATCTGGGAGTGGGCATGGCTGGTGAGTGAGCGGGACCAGCGGGGGCAGCCAGCAGGGGGTGGTAGGCGGGGCGAAGGCCAGGCCTGGCAAGGGGGGTGGCAGCCGGGACGCTGCGAGGGGAATGAGTGTGGAGGGAGCGGGGAGGGAGCGGGGGCCATGCAGCGTCCCGGGCAGTGGTGAGCTGTGGTGGGCCTGGGCAGGGGGTGCCGAAGGCACAGTGCAGCATCAGCCCCGCTGACGGCATTGGGGTCCCCCCGCAGCATGACCTCACCCTTGTGCCCCTGGAGCTGGTGCTCAACTGGATAGTGTCGTGCCCTGGCTTCTGTGGCTCCTGGAGTCGTTCAAGCTGCCTGACAGTTTTGCCCTGGTCATAGAGAGTCCGGAGTGCTGCTGGGACCTGTGGCACTTGCTGGAGGCGGGCGGGTCCCTGCCGGAGCCTGTGGCACGGCAGCTGTTCCATCAGGTGCTGCTGGCCGTGCTTCATTGCACCAGCCGTGGCGTCCTGCACTGCGACATCAAGTCCAAGAACATCCTCGTCGACCTGGGCACTGGCGAGGCGAAACTCATCGACTTTGGCTGTGACACCATCCTCCAGGACACTTTCTACACCTGGATGGCAGGTTAGCCCAAAGCCGGGGTCCCTCGGGCAGCAGAGGTTCTCCCCTTTGCTGGCACAGGGTGAAGACAGACAGAGGGAGGGAGGGGGAATTCTTCTTCAGCCAGCTGCAGGACCAGCATGGTACTTCAACCTCCCCCTTCCCCAAGCAGTGCTGCACCCTTGTGGACATAGCTCAGTACTGCAACCCCCACCTGATGAGTGCTGCCACCTTGTAGAGAAAGACTGGTACAGCATGCCCTCCCCACAGTAGTGCTTCCCCCTTGTGGACACAGCATGGTACTGCAGCCACCCCCTCCTCAGGAGTGATGCCCTCTTATGGACACAGATGGGTACTGCAGCTCTCCCTCCTCTGAGCAGTGCTGCCCCATTGTGGACATAGCCCAGTACTGTACCCCCCCCCCCCCCCACCCCGTTACAGTGGTGTCCCCTTGTGGACAAAACCCGGCAATGAAGGACCCTCCTTCCAAAGCAGTGGTGCCCAGTTTTGGACACAGACTGTAACTGCAGCCTTCCCCTCAAGCAGTTCTGCCCCCTTGTGTACACTGCATGGTACTGCAGCCCCCCCCCTTTCCCTGAGCAGTGCTTCCGCATTGTGAATACAGCATGGTACTGCAGCCCCCACCTTCCGAGCAGTGATGTCCTCATGTGGACACGTACTGGTACTGCAGCCTCCCCCTACTCTGAGCAGTGCTACACGCTTGTAAAGCAAAGCCTATTACTGCAGCCTCCCCCCCAGTTCAGTGCTGGCCCTGTGTGGACAAAACCCAGTACTTCAGCACCCCCCTCCTGCAAGTAGTGGTGCCCGAATTTGGGCACAGACTGGTACTGCAGCCTTCCCCTTAAGCAGTGCTGCCACTCTGTGGACATATCGTGGTACTGTAGCCCCCTTCCTTGAGCACTGCTGTGCTCTTGTGCACACAGCATGGCATTGCAGCCCTGCCACCCGAACACTGCTGCCCCCTTCTGGACAAAACTCTGTACTGCAGGCTTCCCCCTGAGCACTGCCGTACCATTTGTGGACAAAGCATGGTACTGCAGTCCCCCTCCCAAGTGGTTCTGATGATTTGTAGACATAGCATGATACTTCAGCACCCCCCCTCCCGCCCCTCCTTGAGGAGTGCTACCCCCCAGTGGACACACCCACGGGGTTTTTTCTCTCGAGGTTTCAGAGGGTGCAGACTCCTTTTATCCTAAACTCATGGCTGCACGTTGCTCTCTTCCTTTCCCCATTGCCCAAGGTACTAGGAAGGTACATCCTTCCTGACCTGCCTGCCCCACATTCCCCATTGAACGTGGCATCTCCCTCACAGTTCAGATTTTCACACTTATGCAGACCCTTGTCTGTTTCAGGAGCTAAGCTGTCTGGGCCCAGTAACAAACCTGCTGCCCAAAGTCAGTAGAAACATTACAACCCATTTCAAAGACCCTAACAGCCATCCCTTCACCCATGAAGTGATTTGTAAAGACATTAGCACACATCTTTCCTCTCACATTGATGTTTCCTGTGCTGGTAACAATCTTTGATGTCCAGCCTTCGCCCTGACCTCTCTGCTGTTGTAGTTCCATGGGCAGGGGTTGTTGTCCCTTCCCCCTTCCATGGGCAGTCCAGTGTTCAGCCATCTCCAGGTCAGCAGGGCCCCAACCCACATCACTGTGCTCTGGGAAGATAAAAAACATCATTCCAAATGTCCCCATTCTTTGTTCTTCCCAGGAATTTGGCTCTGCCAGTGGGCTTTGTTGCTCATTGCCACAGGAAAAAGGAAACCCCTGTGACACTGTGGGGCCCCATGGAACCAAATATCCATTGTGACACTACAGAACATCACTGAACCAAGAGTCCATGGTGACACAACAAGGCTTTGTGGAACCAAAGAGTCCAAAGGATCTTGCATGGCTCTGTCTTGGGAATATAAATCTCCATGATGGCATCTTGACACACACTTGAGAAGGGTGTCTGTAGTGGGGAAACTCAGGAGTTTTAGATTGCTTCAAAAAGAGTAAAGGAAGTAAACCCCTGTTTGCTTGAGTGCAGCCAGTTCTCCAACCAAAGCAGGTCCCAGGTGAGTGAGGACAAACAGGATGGGGGTGGGGAATGTGGAGAAATATTGTCGACACTGGGTCAGGCCTCAAGGAACAGCTTCTCTGAGCAGGCCAGATCTCCTGAGAAGAGACCCTGCATCAGTATCATTCACAGAACTCTGCAATCAACTCTGCTCTAAAGAGAAACAGTAATAAAAGACATGCTTTAAAACAGGAACACTTATTTCTGAGAAGATCTTTGAAATATTTCTCCATAACTGTAGAAAAAACTTCCTAATGAACTTTACCAGAGCAGAGGGAAAGAAAGGCAGAGCCATGGTTTTGTCAAGACTTGCTTTATCCCAATGAGCCTGGTGGTGCATTTGGTGCTGAGCGCTTGTTCCTCAGGGCCTGAGAGGAGTCCAAGTCAGAAGAAAAACCCAAATGCCTCAAAGCATTAATGAGGCTCACTGAGGTCCATCCCCACCGCAGGTTCCTCACGGACTCCTTGGGAGAGAGAATTGGAGGCCATAATTGCCCAAAAACCTCTCAGAGAGCCAGAGAGGAAAGGAGAAAGGAAAGTACCCTAAAAAAACTAAAGTACCTTAAAGCATTAATGAGCCCACTGAGTATTATTACTGACAAAGGATCCCAAGGGACTAATTAAAGCAGATAATTGGAGGCCATGATTGCACAAAGCTCTCAGAGACTGCAAGGCAAAAGCAAAACCCAAAGTCCTTTGAAAAACCTGCAGTTCCTGGGAGCATGAAGGAGCCCCCCAGGGCCATTCCTAACCAAGTCTCCCCAGGGACTGGTCCCAGCAGATCTCTGAGGCCACTGGGATGTGGGGGGATTCTGAGGGCAAGACATGGGTTGACAGTGGCCAGCCCTGCTGGGGCTGTGACAGGAGGCCCCAGTGGCTCAGGACAAGGTGTCTCATCAGAACCCTTGGTGGCACAGACCCTGCTGTGCTCCAGGGCACCAAGACTTGACTTCTCCTTGGCCCCACCTGTCATCCCTGCCTCCAGTTCTCTGCTCTGATTGAGGCTTGGGGACACTTTCTCAGTCATGTTCCTCAGTGGGACCCATTAAAACTTGAAGAAACTTTGGAGTTTGATTCTCACTTGGAGCTCTTGAGAAGTTTCTTCATCTCCCTCTCAGGGACTGATGTTCAGGGCCTCAGCACAAAGCCCAAGATGGTCATTAAAGTCCTTGTGCTGTGTCATTGCTGCTGAGCTGGGCCAGGCTCCTGACACAGAGACAGCTCCTGCTAAGGGCAGCATTGCAGAAAGACAGCTCTGCCCAGAAGCAGCTCCTGTGCACAGCCCAGCAGGGCTGGGGCTCTGCCTGCAGCTACCCTGTGCACAGCACAGAGGCACAGAGGGGTTAAACTCAGCCTGGACTGGGGGCACAGAGCAGAGCTCAGTGAGGGCTCACTTGAGCAGAAATCCTCACAGTGTTTGAAACTGTCACTCTCTGGCTGTGGGATGGTAAGCTGCAGTTCCTGCAGGGATCTCCTGAAGCTGGCACATGCCACAGCTTTCAGGACCTTCCAGGGGGACTCTCAGACCTGCTGCAGTGCAGGGGATGTGGTCCTGGGCAGGGCTGGGTTTCCCTGCTGCAGCACCCGAGGCACAGCTGCAGGGCTGAGCAGCTGGGGCTGCAGCCAGGGGTGCCCAGGGCTGTCCTGCAGAGCAGGGTCCTGCAGCCCAGGGCTCTGTGCTGGGCCAGGGACTCTGCTGCCTGCCAGGAACAGCTCTCAGCCAGCCCGGGGAGCTGCTCCCAGTGCTGGGGGAGAAGCTGTGGGGACAAGGAGCGACCCTGAGCAGGGCAGGTGCTGCTGCTGAGCGGTGCTGGGTGGGGCAGGGCTGCTCCCAGCTCCAGACCAGCCTGGGCACAGTTCCGGAGAGCACTTCCTAAAAGAAGGTGAGCCTGAGATTGCTGTAAAGATCAGGAGATTTCTTGAGAGTGTTTTCAATTTCTTCCTTAGATAAGGATGGGAAGGTTGGGGTGATGACAAAACGATTTTTGCTTTTTATACTTTTTTTCCTAGTCTTGTAACTTTGTAAAATATTATAATATACTTATATAACCAAAATCTTTTAATAGCTCTAGTACACCTCCTAACCTTTCTTTTAGATTTTTTTGAACAGTAAGCTGACCTTCTAAATACATTCCTGAAATAATGTATAGTCTTATTATCAGGAAAAAGACCTACAAGAAGAAATTTTTTTTTTTTTTTTAACCAGAATGTGAGCAGTCACAGAAAAAAATAGGGGCAAAAAAGCCTTTAAAACTACTCCAATGAGTTGACCCAGGGGTGTGTAACAGGGGAAACTGAATCTCCTATTGGATATTCCTGTTAAATATCCTAGTTAATCAACCTTAATAAATTGTTGGAATTGGGGGCTAGGTGTGCCACATTCCCACTGGGACACCTGGAAGCTTCCAATAATGATCTGTTTTGTACTTTGCCATTCTAACACTCTTGCAAGGGTTTTTTTCTCTTTTGATTATAGACAATCAAATAGACTACAGGGGGATGAGAGAAGCAGAACAGGAATTGTACTCAGCGAATCACAGAACATTCGGAGTTGAAAGGGACACACAAGATCACTAAAGCAACATTTGAACATTTACAGAGACTCCAGATCTGTAACTTTGGGTGGTCAGTCTCTCTGCTGGGAGCCTCCCAAAGGGCCTTCAGCCACTCCTCAGCCCCCAGCAGCACCAGCATTCCCTTTGCAGGGCCCAGCAGGGCTCTCCTGAGCTGCCCTTGCCCACCTACAGACAGACCCTGCCCCAGACAGGGCCCTGCAGACAGGCAGGTTTCTGTAGGGCAGGCAAGGGCGTAGAGGATGGGATGGGCTCACAGAGCCTGGCAGGGACAGGGCAGCTCTCAGGAGGGAAATGTCCAGGCCCAGGGACATGTTCAGGAAAGGAGAGGGGGCTAAAGAGAGCAATGCTGGGGGCAGGAGGGTTGGTTGGTGTGTGGGAGGTGCCGTGCACAGCTGGGTACGGGAACACTGCCCTGAGTGCCCGGCTGTCTCTGCCCTGCCCTCCAGACACAGCACCATAACATGTTCTCTTTTTTCTGCACTCCTCTGATATTGTCATTGTTATCTGCTGCTCTCAGGGAGGCTCTGGGATTGCAGCACTGAGTCAGGCACTGCCCTTGGGATTCTTGCCAGGCAGGGGTGTTCATGGCAATGGGGTTTCCAAAATTCCCTGGGACCTGTGGGGCTGCGTGCAAAGCAGTCCATGGTAAAGGGGAATGAGCTGAACCCCCTCCCTGAGATCCCATCATGGACACACCTGGGTATCTCCTTGCTGTGTCCTTCCAAGCTCTGAGCTGCCCTCCTGGGTGCAAATCTGTGCCAGAGCCTCTTGGAGTTCCCTGAGTGTCCCAGAGGAACAGCTGAAGAAATGCTGTTTTATTTGCCAAGGGAACGGTGAGTGTCCTTGGCAGAAGGGGATGCTGAGACCTTGCTCAGAGAGCTTTAGAGAAGGTGAGACATTAAGGGATCTTCTGGTCTCAGCAGGGTTTGGTTTATCCCAGGGTGACACAGGAGTGTGACTGTGCACTGATTCCAGCCAAAAGTGCAAACCCTGGGCAGTTGGGAACAAGCCACTCCACCTTGCCCTGAGCCACAGGGAATCTTCTGCCTCTTGCATCTCTCATTGGCAAACTGTGAGTGCAGCAGAAATGTTGGGATTTCTGTCCTCAGAGAACCAGGAATGATATGTGGATAGGAAAACAAATCCTAAAACCAACTCATGCCATCCTTTTGATTTGGGAATGCAGAAGCTACCAAGCCTTTCTGCATTAGGAGTGATTCCACTGGCAAATCGTAAATATCCAGCCTTGTCCCTCAGCCACACAGTCACAAATCCAAGGCTGCAGGGCAGGGATGGCTCCTTGAGAGCGCCCATGCACAGGCCTGGCTGCTCCTGTCACACTCAGACAGCACAACTGGAGCTCAGTCAGGGACTTGGGTGAAGGATTTCCCAGAGCAGGAAGAAGAGTGAGTGAGTCACCGGGGGTCAGTCTACAGGGAATGGCCCAGGTTTGTGTTCAAGCAGCCTCTGCTAACTTGTCACTGTCCTTTATCCATGAACAGGTCCCCATATCCAGCCACAGTCAATGTCCAACAGCAGCTCCATCAGCCACTTCCTCCTGCTGGCACTGGCAGACACGCGGCAGCTGCAGCTCCTGCACTTCTGCCTCTTCCTGGGCATCTCCCTGGCTGCCCTCCTGGGCAACAGCCTCATTATCAGCGCCGTAGCCTGCGGCCACCACCTGCACACCCCCATGTTCTTCTTCCTGCTCAACCTGGCCCTCACTGACCTGGGCTGCATCTGCACCACTGTCCCCAAAGCCATGCACAATTCCCTCTGGAACACCAGGAACATCTCCTACAAAGGATGTGCTGCACAGCTCTTTTTCTTTATGTTCTTCATTGGAACAGAGTATTCCCTCCTGACCATTATGTGCTACGACCGCTACGTGTCCATCTGCAAACCCCTGCACTACGGGACCCTCCTGGGCAGCAGAGCTTGTGCCCACATGGCAGCAGCTGCCTGGGCCAGTGGCTTTCTCAATGCTCTGCTGCACACAGTCAATATATTTTCCCTGCCCCTGTGCCAGGGCAATGTCCTGGATCAGTTCTTCTGTGAAATCCCACACATCCTCAAGCTCTCCTGCTCAAACACATACCTGAGGGAATTAGGACTTATTGCTTTTCTTGCTTTTCCATTTTTTGGATGTTTTGTGTTTATTATTTTCTCCTATATGCAGATCTTCAGGGCTGTCCTGAGGATACCCTCTGAGCAGGGACAGCATAAAGTCTTTTCCACCTGCCTACCCCACCTGGCTGTTGTCTCCCTGTTTATCAGCACTGGGACATTTGTCTACCTGAAGCCCCCCTCCATCTCCTCCCCATCCCTGGATCTGGCAGTGTCAGTTCTGTACTCAGTGGTGCCTCCAGCCCTGAACCCCCTCATCTACAGCCTGAGGAACCATGAGCTCAAGAATGCCCTGAGAAAATTGGTGACTCTGTATTTTCAGAAGTGTTAAACTGTTTTCTGCTGCAGTGTCTTTAGAATGTAACTACAATCTTGGCCTTTTTCTCCCTATTTTTCCACTTTTTCTTTGGTAATTTTTACTGCTCTTGCTGTGTTTTTACAAAATGCTGTGTCATTTCTCTTTGCATTTCTACATGAATATCTAACATTTTTTTGGACCTCAAAGACATGCAAGAGGTCTGCTCCTTATGCATTTGAATAAAAAACAAGTGCCTGCCCTGTCCTGTGTGTCCAGGATTCTTCCTCAGCCCTTCCCTGTCTCTGCAGGACAGTGCCTGTGAGCTGAGGTGGAGGGAAGAGACTCCCAGCACAGCAGCACAGCCAGGGACAATGGCCCTGGCTCTCCCCACATCTGCTCTTCCCAGCTCCACCCTCTCCTTGCCAGCCCTTCTGTGGCTGTAAGGTTGCAGTGCTTTGGCAGCTTGGTCACTGTCCTGCTGCGTGTCAGTGTGTGGGTACAGGCAGGGACAGGCCATGGGCACTGCTGGGACACAGCTGGGCTCCAGCACAGCAGCTCCATCAGCAGAGGGATCTCCTGAGGGCAGGGCAGGAAGGCTTTGCTCTCCTCCAGAGCTGCTGTCAGGAATGTGCTCCAGGAATGCCCTGGCCAAGCAAAGCCCAGTGTCAGGGGCAGAGGGGCAGTGTGCAGGGGGCACACAGCAATGTCCTGGCACAGCCAGAACTCCTGGGATGGACCTGAGGGAGCAGCAGAGCAGGGCTTGGGCTGTGTCTGTTTTGGGGACAGCCTGGCAAGGTGCCCCAGGGCAATTGTCCCACACCAGCCCTTGCAACCACCATACCCAGGACTGGCCTCTGCCGCCCCACCAGCAGGAGGTTGTTTGTCCCTGCATGGAGGGACACCAAGTGACCAGTGAGCAGTCTCTGTTTGCTGTGTACTGATAATATTTCAGCAGTGCACTGTGTGTGTGGGGGGAGATGAACCTGAGTGAGCACAAACACCATCAGCAGCACTCAGGGGTGGCACAGTTCTGGTGGGACAAATGGTGCCTTGAGGCCACTTCACTCTGGGAAACCATCTGAATTCATTACTGGGCTGTGGTTAAGACTGCATAGAGAGAAACATCCCTGGCAGGGAGGGTCCAGGAAAAAAAAAAGCTCAGGGCAGCCATGGACTGCACAAATGACAATTGGAGTGCTGGATCTGTGCAGAGAAATCAGAGCTGCCTCCCTTCTGACCCACCCCGAGGACCTGGACAGGGCTGTGCTGTGTTCTGGGCACTGACCTGGAACTGGAGGATGTGGAAAAAGCTTTTGCTGTCAGGGATGTTGACAAGGCTGGGCACTGTCACTGTGAGACCTCTCTCAAACCCCTTGGAAAGGGCAGAGCCATCCCAGAGTGTCCTGGGCACTTGGAAAGGGCAGACATGGAACCAGTCTGCAAACAGGGCAGGGAGGGGCACTGGGACAGTCACAGACTGTCCTTCAGCAGGAAGAGCATGTGTCAAATCCTCCTGCAGCCAGTTCAGGCACTGACAGCACAAGGCAGGGATTGCAGAACCCCCATGGAGGGAAAAGAAGGGGATGGTGTGTGCCCAGACTTTAGCGAGGCCTGGGACATGGTCTGCTGTGCTCTCCTCAGAGCCAGACTGGAGAGAGCTGGGCTGCAGGAGTGGAACATGGGGTGGGAATTTGGCTGAACAATGAGGGTCAAATGTCATCCATGGCACAGAGTCCCCTTGGCAGCCATTCCCTGGTGACATCCCTCAGTGACCACCCTTGACCAACACTGTGGAACATTTCTATTATCTCTATAGTGGCATGAAATGCACTTTCAATTCGTTTATGGATGCTGTCAAGTTGTAGGGAGTCTGTGATTGAACTCATCTAGTTAATGGTGACTGGAAAACATAATTGGGCAAGATGACTGGCATGGGTAAATTTGTCTTGCCATCAGGTCTGGACCAAGCCACAAGAGAGAAAAGGGAGAAAAAAATAAAAATGCATCAGATGAAAGGCTTTTCAATATAGAAAAAACATGAAAACAACTAAAAACTGCAAACCCAAGCAAAAAAAAAAAAAAAACAAAACCAAAAAAAAAAACCCAACCAAATCAAGACCTACCCACAAGAATAAAAAAACCCCCATGAGCTAATCACAACTAGCAAAGGCAACAAACAGAAGAAAAGCATATAGACAAGAAGTCTTCTGGCAGTGGAAAATGTTTAACCACATTGTGGCTGGAGAGGATTCTGTATGTGTCTGTGCTGTTCTGAAGGACAAATGTCTTAAAAAAGAAAAAAAATAATCTTCTATGCCCCTTTTCCCCTTCCGCTTCTCTCAGTTTATTGCTGAGCATGGTGTGATATGGAATGGAATATCCCTTGGGTGAGTCCAGCACAGCTGTCCTGTTCTCTCAGGAGCACTTGCCCACCCCATGTCCAAGAGTCAGAGGGGTTTCAGACACGCCTCATGCGGGGTGAGCACTGTGACAAAGACAGGAGAACAGAACCACATTTGCTATTATCAAGGACAGTAGACCAGAACAGCACAGCCCTGGAGAAATGGATAAAGGGTGTAACTCAGGCAAACAGAAGTCACACAAAAGGCAAGCAGGATGCCAGATCAGCTCTACTGAAACACTAATCTTAGAAAATTAGGATTTTAGTGACCTTGCTGAAAACAATAAAAAGTTAGAAGGGAGTAGTTATCTGAAACTTAAATAATTAATTGCCTGTCATTTCATGTTTGCTCAGTTGCACTTACAATGGGAAAAGACAAAACTAGGGAGCTGAACCAAAGGAACATAGACAATGCAACCAGAAACCCATTCTTTGCAAAATTGGACTATCCCCAAAAATTATTTGTATTGTCACTGATAGAAAAGGTCAAGAGTTTAGGGTGAGGAAGACTCGCCTTACTTCCTCTTTTTAAGACGCCTCCCCATGAAAACGACCCCAGACTTAATTTAAGAAGTCAATCAATCATGTTTAATAGCTATTCAAGCTAATTATCATAGGAAGCAGGGAATGGGAGGGGCTGTTATTATGAATATGTATTTGTTTGATTCCTCTGCTAATAAATAGACTTTGTGATCACCTGTAATTTTGCACTGCGTATTAGAGGATTACCTCACGCTGCTGCCCAGCGCTGAATAAACATACACTTTCTAACTTTAAACTGTTAGAGAGTCTTTTGTCTGTCACAGTTCAGTATCGATATAAGACCAATATCCATTTTTTGGCAATTAAGTTCGCGACCCTGATGGGATCCTGTTCTCTCTGGCCAAGAGGCCAGCTGGGTTCGGGAACCCTCTAGGGCACCCACCTGGGATCTTCCTAGGAAGAGGGCTCCTTTTCCTCACTGGCACCCCAGGGAGCAGAACTAGAATTGTCAGAGATACAGATAAAAAGTATGTTTAAAACTTATAGAGAGGTACCTTTAAGAGAGGCAAACTGGTAAGACGCTGCAAGACGTCGAGCGCACAGTGAAAAAGCCTGAAGTGGATTTGTTTGTAAGTTTCCATGGAATTTGGTTGTGGTTTGTGTTCCAGATGGGGCTGGTAATAGCTCCAGAAACTCTTGCCCCGTAGTGGGGGATAGCGGCGGGCCGGTCGTGGCTGCCAGGAGCAGAGCTCGCGTGGCAATGGGTCGGCAGAGCTCGGGCAGTGGCAATAACAGCATTGCCAGTATTGCTGTGGTACAGGAGCACTGGTGGCTTCAGTTTGATTTGTGGTTTAAAGGCAGTGTGGTGGTAATTTCCAGTCTGGGTCACCAAGCTTGTGGTGTCGATTTGTGGTGACTCCTTTTGTGGGCTTGATCACAGTTTGCGTGTGCCACATGTATGTGTGTGTTTGAGCGTGCAGCTTGTTTTTGTGAGCTTTGTGTGATTGAATTGTGGGTCAGTGGCATGCCGTACGTTTGTTTGCGTTTGGGAGTGTGTTGGCAAAAGTTTTGCATTTGTAAGTTGTAAAAAATTTTGAGGTTTACACCTGAGTAGTAAAAGGGATATTTATGCCCAGGAGGGCAGAGGAATTTGAAGCACTGGCTTTATGTTTGAATTGTGTAAGCTAGGCTGCATGTGTGTATTTTAACTGTGTGTAAGCAGAAAAATTGTGGATTTGTGAAAAAATATAGTTTGTTGTTTGTGAAGCTTTAAAATTGTTAGTGTGAAAGGTGGTGTTTTGAGTAAGCATGGTTAGTTTCTAATTGCAGAGGGGTGAGGCAGCAACATGAGCCCAGAGCTGCTTTCTTCCCCCACTGCAGAAAAAAAATTGTGTTTTGGCCAAAGTTTGATGTGTGTCTTTTTGAGTTAAGTGATTTGGTTTATTGTTTTTTACTGTTAACCCTTTATTTTGTTGGTTGCTTTTATCCCTTCCCTTTTCCTTTGCTGAATAGAAGGTTCAGGGAGGGGGATCCCAGGACAAAGGAACTTCCCTGTCCAAGAGAGGGCTGTGACTGTAACCCCTGAGTTGTGTTTCATTGTGTAGTTTGTCGAGAATTGTGGGCCAGACAAGTGTATAAGTGGAAGATCTTTGTACCAAATTACTGATAGGTGAAGCTCTGGAGCTGGGATAAGGTTAAAAGGCATTGAGAGAAAAAGAATCTTCAGTATGGAGGCAAGTGAAAGCAAAGAGGTTCCTAAAGGTAGTCCTTTGGGATGTGTTTTGGCATATTGGAAAGAGCTGGTGGATCATAAGGATACAGAAACTAAAAGAGATCTTATTAAGTTGTGCACACAATGGTGACCACTTTATAAACTTTAGGAGGGGGTGAAGTGGCCCCCATCAGGGACGTTGGACTATAACACTTTGGTACAGCTGATGGTTTTCCTTAGGTGTGAGCAGAAGTGGCATGAAGTTCCTTATGCTGACATGTTTTTCACTGTTAGGAATCACCCTGAGTGGCAAAGGGCTTGAGAATTAGATCACCCTCTGACCCTTTAGTGTTGGCTCTTGAAAAAGATAATAAAGCTAATAAGAAAAAAACCAAAAAGTGTTGCAGCACATGCTCAATAAATCAAAGGTATACACATCCTGACAAGGTATGTTGCATGGAAACTGAAGAAGAGGAAACAGTGGAATTGCTTAGACCACCTCATAAAAGACAAGGAAGAGAAAGAGTGGTAAGGGAAGCAAATTTGAAATTGCCACCAACTTCAGGTTTTACCCCTGCTTCATCCCCTGCTCTATTCTCATTTGAGAGAACAGTAATTAATATGGGAGTCCCCTCCCAATTCCCAGGCCACAGGAGCCAACCCAACAGTATACACCCTATTTTATGTTATGCAATTTTATTTATACTATTAAACAAAATCCCTCTCAAACTCCTTCTGAATTTCTAAACCAGTTGTGAGGAGCAATGCGTCAACACCCACTCTGGATCCTAAATCTGATAAGATAATACAACAATTGGAAAACTTGTTTTTAGGGCAATCTACAAGTGACATCAAGTGAAAGCTCCAGAAGATGCAGGGCCCAGCAAGTCAGAACTTGGAGACTTTGCTAGATGAGGCATAGAGAGTTTTGAGTAATTGGGAAGAGGGGTGTAAACCAGAGACAAAGAAACTAGTAGCAATAATACAGGAAAATGTAAAAGGGAAACGTGAGCATGGTCCCCCAAAACAAGGACCACCTCATCTGGAAAAAAAGCAATATGCATTTTTCAAGAAATTTGGACACTGGAAAAACCAGTGTCCAGAATTAAGAAGGGGTGACGAACAGAGAAAAGGTGACCGAAAAGGGGAGGGGGTGGTGGCTCACATGAAGGAAGACTGAAGGGGATCAGAGGGCCCTACCCTAGAGGACCCTCTAGTTATAATCAAACTAGGGAACAATGAAAAAGTAGTGGAATTTTTAGTAGACACAGGGGCAACATATTCAGTGTTAAACGAGGCCCTGATACCGATAACAAATGATTATGTTGTAGTAAAAGGAGCAACTGACCAATCTAAAAAGTATATTTTTGCAAACCATTAAAGAATAAGTTGGGAAAACAGTGGGGAATTCATCAATATTTGTATATGCCTAGAGCTCCATCTGCACTTTTGGGCAGGAATCTGCTATAGCAGCTGGAAGCAAAAATAATATTTAAAAATGGAAAAATATTTTTGGAGGTAAAAAACCAGCCATATGTGAAATTGTTAAACTTAATGCTAATAACAAAAAAATCGAAGTTGAAAATGAAAAATAAGAAACTATTAAGAAAATAAAAGATCAGGTATTCCCTGGAGTGTGGGCCTCTAATATACCAGGGAGAGCAAAGAATGCTCTACCAGTACAAATTTGGCTTAAGGAAGGAGAACAATCAGTAAGGGTCAAACAACATCCCTTGAAAAGGGAAGACAGAGTAAGAATTAGCCCAATCATAGAAAACTTTTTGCAAATGGGACTGTTGAAGGAGTGTCAATCTGATTTTAATACTCCTATTTTGCCCCTGAAAAAGCCTGATGGATCATACATAAGAGGTGTTAATAAGATAACTGAAGACTTATACCCAGTGGTTGCTAATCCCTACACCTTGTTAACTCTTTTAACACCTGAACTAACCTAGTTTACTGTTCTAGATTTGAAGGATGCTTTCTTTTGCCTCCCTCTCCATGAAGCCAGACAGAAAATTTTTGCATTTGAATGGGAGAATCCCAAAACTGGATGTAAAACTCAGCTCACATGGTGTGTATTGCCCCAGGGGTTCAAGAACTCCCCTACTATATTTAGAGAACATCTGGCAAAAGATTTGGAGTCTTGGGAACCCTCACCAGGAGAAGGACAGCTGCTTCAGTACATGGATGAACTCTTAATAGCCACCCGGACCTAGGAGGCATGTATGGATTGGACGATGAGCCTCCTAAACCTTTTGGGCCTCCAGGGGTATCAGGCATCCCAAAAGAAAGCCCAGATGGTGAAACAAACAGTGATTTACCTGGGCTATGAAGTAAGTGCTGGACAAAGGACCTTAAGGCACGACTGTAAGGAAGCAATATGCCAAACCCCAAAACCCCAGACAGTGAAAGAACTGAGAACCTTTCTGGTCATGATGGGGTGGTGCAGACTGTGGATTTATAATTATGGATTGTTTGTTAAACCCCTATATGCCTTAATTACGGAAGGGAACAAGAATCTTCAGTGGACAACAGAAGCAATACGAGCCTTCAACCACCTGAAGAAGGCTCTTATGTCAGCTCCAGCCCTGGGACTTCCAGATGTGAATAAACCATTCTTTCTGTTTTCTCACGAAAAACAAGGGATTGCTATGGGAGTACTAGCACAAGACCTGGGGCCGTACCAGAGGGCAGTTGCCTCCCTCTCCAAACAGCTGGACACAGCAGCCAAGGGGTGGCCAGGGTGCCTCAGAGCTGTTGCAGCAGTAGCAGTGAACATCCAAGAGGTACTCAAATTCACCCTGGGCCAGAAGATGACTGTGCTAGTATCCCACACAGTGTCTGCAGTCCTGGAGGCGAAAGGGGGACATTGGCTTTCCCCACAAAGATTTCTGAAGTACCAGGCCATACTGGTAGAACAAGATGATGTTGAAATTGTGGTAGCTATCATTGTGAACCCAGCTTCTTTCCTCAGCAGGAGCATGGGAGAACCAGTGATCCACGACTGCCTGGAGAACATTGAAGCCACCTACTGCAGTCACCCGGATCTGAAGGACACCCCTCTCGAGGAGGCTGAGAGCTGGTTCACTGCAGTTATATCATCAGGGGAAAAAGACATGCTGGGTATGCAGTTACCACAAGCAGAGAGGTAATAGAGTCTGAACCATTGCCAACAAACACCTCTGCACAAAAAGCTAAAATAATTGCCTTAACCCAGGCCTTAGAGCTGGCAAAAGGAAAAGAAATCAACATTTATACAGACTCAAGGTATGCATTTGGAGTGGTACAAGCACACAAAGCTATGTGGAAAGAAAGAGGACTGCTGAACTCACAAGGGAAAAATATTAAACATGCACAAGAAATACTAAAACTATTAGATGCAGTTCAGTTACCTGAAAAGGTATCTATTATGCACATCAGGACACACCAAAAAGTGAGCTCAGAATTGGAAGAAGGAAATATGCTGGCAGAAAGAGAGGCAAAAGACACAGCCAAAGGTGAGGTACCCAATGAAACAGTCAAGGCAGCATTAATTCCAGATGGAAAGATCTCTATTGAAGGAAGGTAAGCCAGTATATAAGAAAAAGGAAAAATACCTTATTAAGGAAGAAGCAACTTATTGCCAGGAAGGCTGGGCTGTAACCAAAGAAAGAAAAGTTGTAGTACCTTCTTACTTGTTGTGGTCATTAGTGCTAAAAGAACATGAGAAAACACATTGGAGAATAAATGCCCTATACAATTATTTAAAGGATAAAATTCTGGCTAGAAAATTGCAAGGCACAGTAACAGAAGTAACTCGTCAGTGTGGTCTTTGCCTCCAAACTAATCCTAAAAACTTTCCAGAGCCTAAAGTTGGACAAATTGCGAAAGGTGGTATTATAATAATTCAATTATATTATAATTTTGCTAATTGGATTAATTATTATACTTAAATAATATGATAAATGGGAAAGCCTGGGCACCAATGGCAAATTAATTTTACGGAATTGCCCAGTAAAGGGGGGTATCACTACCAATTAGTTTTAGCAGATACCTTTTCAGGATGGCCAGAAACTTTCTCTACCCAGACAGCTAAGAGGTTACCAAGGCATTATTACAAGAAATAATACCACGTTTTGGAGTCCTAGCTGCTATATCATCTATAGAGAGCCACATTTTATCTCCAAAATTGTACAGCAAATTAGTCACCACCTGGGGATAGACCGGGAATTGCATACCCCATATCACCCTCAACCCAGTGGCCAAGTGGAGAAAATGAAACATTTGATCAAACAACAAATTGTTAGGCTGGGGCAAGAGGCAAATTTTCCTTGGCCCCAGGCTCTTCCTCTGGCATTAGTACAGATTAGAACAAAACCAAGAACAAAAGGGAAATTAAGCTCTTTTGAAATATTGTATAGGAGACCATATGCGGTCCAAGAAGGAATAACACCCATTCAAGTAGAGGAAGAAACTCTACACAAGTACATAGTGGGCCTAAATAAACAACTTGGAGAAATTGGAAAATATGTGGCTGGGGCCCAAAGCAGAGAAATAGATGGGCTAGTACATGATGTAGAACCTGGGGATTATGTATATGTTAAGTCTTTTGCAGAGAAGACTTTGGAACCACAGTGGGAAGTACTCCTCACCACCTTCATGGCAGTGAAGATCAAAGAACAGAAGGCGTGGATCCATCACTCCCAAGTGAAGAAGTCTCCTGAAGAAATTTGGAAAACTACACCAGGTGATGGAGACCTGAATCTGAAATTCACCGAGAACAGTGAGTAATGGACTTATTGCTATCATGGACATAATGCAAATGGTTGTGACCCTTGTGGTCATTGCCATGCCTATAAGAGTCAAAGCAACACCACATCAATGCAATGTAACCGGGATTTATCAATGCCAAGGAAAAGCTTACGATCCCTACTCTGATAGGGCTTTGAGCAGAATGTAAAGGGTCACAAATGCAAGTATGTGGGAAGGAAGGAATCTTTGGGGACGTGAATATGCATTTGTACAAAATGGGTTCCATGAGGCTCACCATCCACCCATGGAACTCATCCATGTTGGTCCTGGATGCTGTGACAAGTGCTTGACCACTTGTCCTGAGTTTAGACTTAAAATTGAAGGATGTGCAGCCAAAGGGTTTGATCTTGATTTTAATGTTACTCATTATTGCATAGTTTCACAAAATCAAAGCCAAATCAACCACACCACTGTCAGAGAGGGCTGTAGCAATCCAGACTCCGAATTCTTCAGAGAAAAAGAAACAACCTATGATTCCCACAATTACTAAAATTAGACCATATGCTATCAAGAAAACAAGAATTCAGAGACTGCTAACTAACCCAGGATAATCTCTGAAGCGAGTAGAAATGGGAATGCAGGTAAATGCTTCTGGCATTCGGCCAGAATGTGCCCCATTTCTCAAAACTCCTTTTATGGAATGGACTACTTGGCTTGAAAACCATATGCTGTCTAATTTTTAGAAAAAAAGAGTGACTTAACTGAGATATTAGGAACAGGATTGGGAGTTTTAAACAAAATGGATTCGGAGGTGTTAATGAACAAATTGACTGTGATAGGAAGTGATTCAGTTAAATTAGAGCAGCCTTGCAATCTTCATTGTTAGCACCAGGTAACAATCATTGGAAACTCATTAAAATATGACCAAAATTGGAAAATACAGAAGGGCAAGACCATGAGGTAACAATTAAAGCCCTAGGCACAGTTAGTGCGAACGTTTGTCTGGCTCCTGGATGTATTCAAGCACAAATGTGGATGCAGTCAGTGGCTGCTGAAATTCACAAAATTGTTTGGGATAATGCCTCTGAAATGGAAAGAGAGCTTCAATCTTGGTGGTTTTTTGTTAATTTTGCCAATTACCCTGAGACAAATAGACTGACAGCTTTTAACTATACATAGTGCATCTGTGAGCTTAATATATCCAATAGTTGCTCTAGGACTAAATCATGAAGGGACTGTATTGTATCCTTAGGAACATAGAATGTGGGCACAAGAAGTTGAAGGAAAATGGCAGACTATTAACTTAGAGCCCTGTTCTATAAGAAAACAACTGGGATATATATGTGAGGGAACTTTAGAAAATGACAAAGATACTTGCCTGGACATGGACCAAAGCATTTGCCACTATGAAATGCATCTAACCAACCAGACAACTTCACTTGTGTATATAGGACAAGGTTGTGTCTGTCTCAGAACAGCATGTCTAACAATAATAATAGACAATTGAATTGTGGATGAGATGATGTTTGCAATTTTGCTAAAATCAAAGGATGTGACTTTTCTTATCAGGCACCCGTAATATCACACCAGTACATAAAAGCAAACCTGGTTACAAGAAATATTACCTGTGTCTATAGGAATGAATTTAACCATGTGAGAGTCTAGCTTAAACTGAAGCACACTCACCTTTTGTGACTGGAAAATAGTAACAAGAATATTGTAATGTCAGTAAGTATGATAGGCTACAGGTGACAGTGAAGGCATAAATTGGTTGTCACGTCTTAGGATGCTCTGTAATGAAAATTATTGAATGCATTGTAACCAGAACTAGAGGAAGCTTTCTGAGGAACCCACAGATGTGGCTGTCAGGATGTGGGTTGGGCTCTTGTCACCCATGGCCCATGAATTGCTGCATCTTTTGGATACAATAAACAGCATTTTAAATGATAAATAAATTACTGCATCATTTAGATATAATAAGCAGCATTTTCAAGAACCTGCATGGAGTTCTGCATCCCTCATTTCAGGCTCTTACAATCAGAGTCTTACATGCAGCAGCTTGATGGAGTGTTTTGTTTCATTAATTTCTTTCCATTTATTGCCAATTCATGCCAGTTTTATTTCTTTTGGATAATGCAATCACTAATGACTAAAAATAAGCGCTGGTTCTGAAAGCGAACAAAATGAGAACACTGTGTCAAAATGCTAGAGGCTCAGTTCTAAAAATTCAGCAAGAAAAAAAATTGCTTGAAGTTGCTAGTATTGACATTTACATTTGTTTATGAAGACAGGGAAATGCCAAAGTAGTTTTTTACACTGCTCTATGTAGGGATTTTGCAGGTATTACATCTTTGTAAATGATTTACTGAATCCTACACAGACATTCCATGAAACTGAGTTCTATCTCCTCTTAAGATTCGATTGCAGGAATTGATAGGAAGTTGTAAGAAAGCTGTGAGTCAGCTGTGAAAAGTGGTGTAGAAGCAAAGGTCTTTTACATCAGCAATCCCATAACGCCAAGGGCTCTGCACTGTTTTAGTTAGACTGTGCAGATGTCAGAATATATGAATCTAAAATAATTTAACATGGCCAAAACTGAGGTGAGTCACACTGACATCCAGTCTGGATTACTCACACTGAGATACACTCCAATTTTAAGTTCTGTCATAGCTGTCAAAACGTTACCATTGCATTAAAGGATGCAGGTTCTTCTGCTGCATGCATTAAGGAGATGAAGAAAACAGAAACTTAAATTTGAGCAATTTCTCTGTTGTCACTAAGAACAGATAGATATAAGTAATAAAAACCTCTTAAATGTATGCTAGAGAAAATTCTTCCTGGTCAGACACACTTAGTGAACATGGCATATCCAGCTCTTGCTGTGTGCCATCTTCCGAATGGATTCTCTTATCTGCTTCCTCCCGATGCCCCTCTTGGTGACTCACAGCTTCACATGGGGAAACTTCCTGGATTTTCCCTTCTTCTTCTTGCTGGTAAAACTATCTGACTTTCATCTCTTTCCCAAGGCAAAGCTCTTGGCCAATTATGTCTCCCCACGGAGGAAGCTCTCGATCTGTGTTGTTTTCCATTCTTCCTCCATAGTGGCAAAGGCCCCCTCCTCCTCAGTGTCCGACAGGCGCAGGCCTGAGCTGTCACCTGCCCCCAGCCACTGCCCGCCCAGGGCCTGTTCTTCCAGCCGGGCAGGCAAGGGGCTGGCTGCCTGGGAGTTGGGCTTCACCTTGTCCTCCTCCATCTCAACCTCGTTTGTGGCGCAGGGATCCCGGGAGCTGCTTCCTCGCGAGCGAGCGGCGCTCCAGGGACTGGGCAGCGCAGGGCCCTGTGCCCCTTTTATAGCCCTGCAGGGCGTGGCTGGGCCATGTCACGGGGGCCCCTGGCAGCTCCATGTTCCACATCACCCAGGCAATGATAGAACGCTGCAGTGTCACCAACGGCCAGGCCCGGCACCCTCCAGCAGCCCAACCCCCTGCAAGGGGCCTGGAGCTGCCCCCGGACTGGAGGGCTTCCAGCCCCTTGTTCTGATGCACTGATTAAAATGGTCTGAAATGGCTCTGCCTGAGTCAGGGTGGGAATGAGGCCATGTGCCAAAGTCAGTAGTGTGGGTTTTATTGGAGAGCAAATGAGAGACAGAGAGAATGACAGAGAGAGCAAAACAGAAATGGAAAAGGGGTGGGGGGAGAGAAAGAGAGTGATAGAGAGACATTAAGTAGAAAACCTCAGCACTCTGTGGATCCCAGTGGCCTCCTGCTGTCTGATGGAGAGCACCCACAGATCCCTTGGAGATGGATCCCCATGGCATCCTGTGGGTGCTCTCCATCTCCATGTTCTGGGGCTCAGGGTCCCCCACAAACACAGTTCAGGGGGTTGGTGCACACCTGGGCCGGGTGGGAAGGCCCAGGTACCTGCCCTGGCAGGGACAAGTCTGAGCCAGGCTCTTGCAGCAGCCTGTGCCTCTGTTGCATCCCTTTGCATCAGGAGCAGAGCTGTGCTGCAGGGCCTCAGCAGAGCCTGGGCAGCGCTTTGGGGCTGTTTGATGGATTCTGGCCCCTCCTCAGCTGCCCCTCATGGAAATGTCCCATGGATTGGCCTTCCCGGGTGGGGATTTTCCAGCTGGGGCAATTTGTGTGAGGGAGAGTGTGAATGCTATTTGAAAACTGGGAAGGTCATATCCACCTAAGGAAAAAATTTCTTAGAACTGCAATAAGTTTGTTTTTCTCATGCATTCTATTGACCTCATATACAATAATCAAAAGGCTTCCATTTTAAACAATGCTGACAAAATTTAAAGCTGTTCAATTTTGCTTCACCACAGTGAAATTTAACATGCTGGAAGTTTCTAAATGCTTCAGAAATATGCAGTATTTAAGGTTCTGTCACTACTAATTAAGAAATATATTAATTCAATTGATAACTGAACAAAGTGGTTTATATCAGAAGAAACTAAATAGCATATAATAGGCAAAGAAAATTAGCAGTTTCAATGGAATTTTGAATTAGAAAAACATAAAAGAGGAAGAAAAAATCTTTATTTTCTTCAGTAAACAAAAGGAAGGTTGAATGTAGGAGTGAAGTAGACTACAAAAGCATGTTAATGAACTGGAATATTATGCACTATAATAAACTTCCTGAATTACTCATTTTAACTAAAATATACAGGTAACATTCTTCCACAGTCTTTTCTTCCTCCAAATACTTCTGCATTAAGCATTCAAGCACCCCTTTTCCCCTTCATGCAGAACATGTTCTGACTTTGCTCAAACACTAGGAACAGACATTTACATTAGTACAGCCTTGTTTCTCCTACTGTTCTCTGACATGTGCCAAAGATGTTTAATGCAGAAACACATCATCTTTTTCTCCCAGCTTCCCAAGCATCTTGCCTTTTAAATATGAGTGACAAACTTAGCTAGACACTCTTGCAAATTGCAGATTCTCAGCTTTTTTACATTCTGAGCCAACATGCATATGTAACACCTCTAGTAAAACAGCAGAAGAGAAAAGTCCTGAGAATTATACAAAGTGAATAGTTCAAGATGTAAACTATCAACGAGGCCAACTCCTGTTGTGTCCTTTCAACTCAGGCAATGGGCACTGAATTTAACCAGGTTAAGCATACCCATCTCCTGCCTGTGCATTCCCTGAGCAGCACCTAGGACTGCAAAACAGGCCTGTAGTATACTAAAGGATTTTAAAGTGAGCTCTTTTCCATTGCTACATGAGTGATCTTCCCCTGAATAAACTTCTAGTTATATGAGAATTAGACTTTCTGAACTAATACAGCAGCAAATACAAGAACAAAAATTAGGTAAAGAGGACATTTTTCATAGGATAGGCACTAGTAACAAGATTTACAGCCTTATGCCAATTGTTTCCAAAAAGGGATATGTTATAACAGTAATAATGCAAAGTTTAAAAAAATCACTTTCCTCTTCAACATTTCTGAAAGATGCTGTCTTTAATCCTCACCTAAATTTTCTTCCAGAACTGTTGTTTCCAAGCCTCTGCTTTTGAAATGTGCTGAAGTCATGGCCTATGTGTATTGCCTGACCCTGCTGCCCTAGAAAGAAATGTTGAATTAATAATGTTAGAAGAGGTTTTTTTGTAAAATTACTAAGGTTATTTGAAACAAACTGTACCCTCTTCTAGTATTTTCAACCTTTCATATCAGTATTCATTTGAGACATACTGGCTAAAAAGATTCAACCCACACCATTGCATAAGTCATCAGTCAGTTTGGAGCCATTTAATAAGGCTTCTTCTCTGTGCCAGTCTCCATTATGCAAAGCAACTCTTTAAACATTCAGCATTTGTTGCCCTGATTTCTACAGTCCCACCATGCTCATCTGTAGCCTGGTGTAATGGAAAAGAATGGCATAAGAAATGTAAAATGGCAAAACCTCGGTCTTGTGTTGTCCACTTTGTCTACCTATTCCACAGATGCTTAAAAAATATCAAAGCATCTCTCCTATGCCTAAGCTGCCAAAGAGAAGTTCTCAGTAAAAGCAGTAAACACTGCTGAGCTGGGCAGCTGGGTAGGCTTTCCATCACTATAGCCATACACTCACTGCAAGCCAGGGGCAGTGACATGGATTGTTCCCAAATTCCTACTGCAGAGCAGGGAAAGAGGCTTTCACCCTGTGTTGTATCCTCCCAGGGAAAAAAAAAAAAAAAAAAAAAAAAAAAAGTATAATTTTTTTACTCTGAGAGCATCACACAAGTGTAACAGGTCATTCATTTAAAACAAATACAGGCAGATGATGTGTGGAAAAGAAATTTAGTGATAACAGCATTACTTCTCCTTTAAGTCCTTAAGCCAGTTTTGAAGGATGATTTACTAATCCTCACCTTAAACCTGCTGGTCATCATCAGGAAGGCCAGGTTTTTTCTGACCTTATCCAGTTCATCTGTAAAGCATTTGTTGACATCAAGAAAATATTTACTGCATACCCCCATAACCCTAAGGCTGTGTGAGTAACTGTAAGGTTGATGATGAATATGTTTCTCCTTATAAATTAATTTATTTCAGACTGGTTAGGACAATCCCTTCAGTTTTGTATTACATTCAAAATATATCACAGTGCCAAACTAAGACTTGTTTCTGTCACATATGTATTCTGAATATTTATCTCCCTGTGTTATATCATTTTCATCTATAAATTATGCTGGATACTCTGGTTCTGTGTATGACAAATAAATATGCCTAGAGGCATTGATGTAAAATGCAGACTACAATTATACATGACAATTTTTGGTTTTTGTTTTTTGGTTTTGGTTTTTTAAATTGTTTCAGGCAATTGTGTTACTGGAATAATGGCAAATCGATTTTTAATATATTGGCAATTTTATGTACCAAACAAAACTAACTTTTCAATTGTCTAGCCCCACCTAGACTGGGTTAGGAAGGGAGTTCTTCCCCACAGTTCAGTGTTTGCTCCATTTGCAGCACATGAAACTTAGAAAACACAGAGATGGTGATGAGAGGTGAAATGATGATGAAAGAAAACTAACAAAGACACATAACTTTCAATTCACAAAAGAAAATAATTTCTTTAACATAGATATATTCCAAGTGTTCATTTTACTACAATACCAGTGCTTGCACAATGTGGAACAGATTTTTAGTCTTGAATTAATGCAAATAATAGTCTTTAAATCAGGTTTTCTTCCATTTCACTGATACAGAGTACCACTTGCTTAAGTATTTTTAACACTTCCTTCTGTTCTTCCAATTTCTACTTCAATTTGTCCATTAATTTGCAATCTATAATAATTGACATGATATATTATAGCAATGATACAGCTTTTGACCTTAAAATTATAGTCATGATTTCAGATAATGATTTATAGTTACAGTTTACATAGACAGACATAGATAATTTAATTTTGGACCACTTCCTAATTCTTCCTACTAAAATCAAGCTACAAGATTGGGAAAAAAAAAAAAAAAAAAAAAAAAGTACATATAAACTGAAAATTATTTTATTTAGAAAAGGCAAGAATCTTAATGGAGATCATTCTGCATATAATCAATGTATGTATAAATAATAGAGATGGACTAATGAGACAATTATTCACTAGGAGAAAAATTGCTTTCTAAGGTATCATTTACCTTTATTATCTCTATAGATTTTTATGAAATCATTTTAACAACCAAATATCTTACATATGTGCAATTAGCAAATTTCTAGAATGAAATATACATATTAAGATGAGATAATGAAAGAAGATATGAAGACATAAGTCAAACTGCCCATCTGATTGCAAAAATTCTTTTTCTGAAAGACTGCCACAAGGATAACTTTTTCATATTGTCATTGCCTGAATTAAATTAGCTGTTTTGATTTATTTAAATGTGTAATGCTATTAAGAAAATTGTTTTTTAAGTATCTCAATTCTTCGGATTGAAATAATTATGATTTATGATGCTAAGACAGTAATTAGACCTGACACCAGAAAGCTGAATATAGTGCAGTGTTTTAATTGATTTGAAATCTGGGTAGATAGCTATGGGCTGATAGAAGGTCCTTCCTTTTTCTTTATGGAATTCCTCAGTGCAAATTCTGGTGCCATTCATTTTTTAGAGGGGCGTAGTGAGCTAAGTCCAGTCTTCTGGGAATGAATGTGAAATGTATTAACTGAGGAACAGAGCTGCATGGACTATGTAGTCTTCATGGTTGGGCACCATTTCCTTCTGGAAGATGGAATCATGTTTCTCATCATACATACAGAAGATGTAACAGGATGCTGTGCTGTCCTTGCAAGGGCAGTGTGTTTGGTTGGTATCTGCACAGAAGCCAGTCTTTGGGAATGGTAGGGAAAACAAGTCTGTTTCTGATGCTGAAGATGGATCTGAGTCATGGATGGCTGAGTAGGTAAAAGTAGAATAAGGAAATCTTTCTTTCTCAGAAATGTGAAGTCTCCTAATGTTGTTGAGGGAACAAATAAATATTGACGTTAAGGAAAGCAGACACAAAAGGCA
This sequence comes from Erithacus rubecula, assembly GCF_903797595.1. Lineage (NCBI taxonomy): Eukaryota > Metazoa > Chordata > Aves > Passeriformes > Muscicapidae > Erithacus > Erithacus rubecula. The sequence goes on from NW_027636290.1 coordinate 324,971, forward strand.
TCTCTGACAGAATTCAGACACTTTTTCAGCTTTCATATATGACCTTCCTACAAAATCCATTAACTACATTTTATTAAAAAAAATACATTCTACCTCCTTTAGTACTGTTCAACGAACACAAGTAGCTTACAACAAGCCTAACAAGTTTCCTGCAGGACTAAGTCTCCTGATATTGTGATAAAAATGAAATAAATATGCCTAAGATCTCTGCAGCTAATTTCATGTGCTGAAGAGAATTTTTAAAAGATGAGGAAATACTGAGGGAAATGATTCAGAAAGCATTAGTGAGATCAAAATTGGGTAATACTATTCATCATGTGGAACATATATTGAGTGTTTTGAAATTAGCAGTGAAGGCAGTATTATAAAAAAGCCTACTCTCAGCATCACACTGATCAGTGACTCTAACATCCTTTGCCCTGACCAAGATAGAACTTTCAGGAATACTGGTAAGCAAGTCTGCTGCTGCACATCAGCAAATCAATATTGACTTTACACTAGTTAAGGACTTTCCACTCCGTTTCTCTCCGAGATGTCATTTTCACTCTCTATAAAGTAACATATACAATCACCAGAGTATGTTGTTAATGCAGCATGTGTGAAAGACTACCAGAGATGACAAACTGCATCTAACATATGAGCTAATCTTCTCTGTTTTCAATTACTCCAAGACAGGAAAGGAGCAAGTTCAAGTTAATCCCAGACTCAGGAGTACCATCAGTGAGGGACTATCAGCACAAGCACAAAACAAATGGTTTTCCCTCAGAAATGTTTCTCTAACTGTACCCATAAACAACACCCCAGACAAACTAAAAAACACACAGATGAGATCTGCAGTGTTATTTGGTTCAACCTAGTATTCAGTTCTTGCTGAACACTAATACCAAGTAGTTTTCTCCACCACCAAATATTTATGCATTGGATCTTATAGAGGAAACAGAATCTGGGAAAAAAAAAATCCAAAAAATAATCTATTCAGATGGCTGAGACTTATAATATTAAATCAAAGGAAGATTTCAAAACTGACTCGGCATCTGCAGATTAAATAGCAAAATGCATGCCCAAAATTTTTACTCCAGACTGGGAGAGGACAGCAAAGAGGAAGAGGTGAGAAGTTATAGCACTAAAATAACTAGGATTGCAGCAAAACATACCTGGTGAAGATATTCAGAGCAGCAATAGAAGAAACAACACATGTTAGATGAGATAATACAAACCACCAGTGATTTTTTTTTTTATTAAGATGACTGCAACTTTCAATTATGAAATTAATCAGTGATCATTTACATGTGTACATTAATCACTATTTTCTTGTATAAATAGTAAAATAAAAATTATCTTTTTTAAAAATTAATTAAATGACTAATTAAAAAGCAAATTTTGAGGATTTTTTTCTCCTGTCACCACTCTGGAAAAAATGTCAGCATAGCTCTTGCAGTCTATATGTTTTGAAAGAAATCTTCTTATTACATGTATCATCCAATATCCCATAATATGTATCTTGTAACTGAAGAAATATAAGGCTAACTGAAAGAGGAGGGAAAGAGAGGGACGAAAAACAGCATTAGAAAATTTTCATAAATGCTTTTACAAATAATAAAGGAATTTAGAGTGTGTGAGGGATTAAAGAGTAAGTTTCAAAGCAGATTCTTCCTTTCTCTTTCATCTGTCCTCCCTCTCTTCCCCAACTTTCACAAAGTCTGAATAGTGAAACAAGAACAAATTAAGCATTTTCACTTAATTAAGCAAAGAGATTTCAAGTTAATTCATTTTATAACAGTATGGCCTTTATGGAAGCCAAGTAAAGCATGATTTTAATAATCTCCATTTTGTCTACTTTTCACTGAAAAGAAAAAGTAGTTGTGGTGACTGGGAAGGTGTCTGAATAGGAGAACTTTATAAAAACATCTTGATGCAATTAACCTTTGACAGGGTGTTTTAGGTGCTTGGACCACTTTCATATTTTGTACTTTACAATGAGATTTATAATAGATAAAAACATACCTTTATTCTAAATTTATGTCCCTCCCACATTCCACCACCTTTTTGAAGCTGTGACTTCAGTAGTCCAAAAATAAAAACTTGAAGAAACACCAGTACTGCTAAAAAAAAAAAAAAGCAAACAACTGAGTCCAGCTGCTGAGCTTAAGGGATAAGAATATCAGATGCAACAAGGCAGAACAAGTTCTGAGTAAGTTTTACGAGATCAAGCACACAGGCATTGGGCTGGAACATCAGCTGATGTTGATACTGACTGTAAGGAATTTTACTTCACAATACACAAATCAGAAATACTTTTAAAATAAGTGCAACAAATCTTTTCAATTTAGTCAATTCTCTTTACCACCTATTAAAGTAATTAGTCATATTCTACCATTATAAAACCCGTATTGAAAGATTTTATATTCTAAAGATGAAACTCTCACGTGGAAGAGCATATTAATACTCCAAAGAGACACCAGGGTACCTTTTATGAGGCTGTTAAAGGATGGCTTGTGCAGCTGAAGGCACTTGGCAGGACCTACAGAGCAGGTAATAACAGCCCATAAACCATGCCTTGGCCTCTTTGGTGTCTTTGTGAATTGGAGATAAAAAAGTTATCACTAGATGAGATCATGGAAAGTCCTGCATCACTCCTTTACAGACACACATGTTAATACTGAGAAGAAAACACTTGGAAAGGAGCAGGTGGTTTTGGTTCTGGGATTTTCCTTTGGTTTGTTTTTTTTTGTTTGTTTCTTTTTTTTTGTTTTTGTTTTTCACTTGATTAAATAGATTTTAAAAAATGCCCACTCCCACACATCAAATTACATATGCCACCTTCTCCTACAGCAATGCAACACAAAGAGCCTGCCTGCATTAACAATTCCTGGAAATGTGATAAGAACAAGAAAAGAAAAGGGCAGGAGGAACAAGAAGAGTCATTGCTTTTAATCTAAACTTTTTTTGAAAAATTGCACAAGATGTCCTGAAGGCATTTTGCTTCTCTTTCACTTTGTGTCCCTGTGTTCATGGCAGCACTCCCCTCCTCCACAAGAGACCATCTCTTTGTTCAGTCTGAGGGGCTATTAGATGAGAGGGTAAGATTTCTTTTCACTTCCCCTAACCAAAACATATTCTTGTCAGAGCTGCTGAACCTCAGGCAATGAAATGTCCATGGGAAAGTTGCTCGGGGCATTGCTTTCATTCAGATTGAATTCTGCTTCCAGCAAGGCAGCCATAAGAGAAACCAGTCACTGGCATTCTGCTCCAGATGACTGCCAGAATAGCTCCTCTACCTCATGTAATCCACGCTGCTGGTGGGTTTCCCTTTGCAACATAGCATGCTGTAGAAATGATTGTTTGACACTTAAAAACCAAAAATACCACCCCAAAACTGCTAGTCAGCACTTTTCTGAATATAATACATAACACATTCTTCTTTTCCTCTTTTTATGGCTGACATTTTCCAGGCTTCTATGCAGTATATTCTCTGATGGCTATATGAAAATGGTTCAAAAATAAAAGTATATTTCTAGTATCTTTATAAGCCATGTGCTAACATGCTTTATACCAGATGGCACTCTCAGGTATTACTATTTCTTTTTCTCAGTATTATATGCCTTAACATAAAAATATAACATTGTAAAACTGTGATCCAGTCTTGTCACTGTAATACAACTGGAGAGTGTGTAATCATCTCTAGCCACAGATGGAAAAGTCTATTTTTGTCATTGTTGCTGTTGTTGTTGTTGTCAAGGTTATGTGATTGTCTGGTAGCACCAAAGAGTGCAAATTGATAGAAAGGCCACAAAATGATTTAATCTGAGAGCAGATGCCTCCTATAATGCAAGTTGCCTATAACAGTTTTTCAAGACAGCATCTGAGTGGGAAGGTAATGCTTGATGATTAGGACTCTCACATTCAAAAAGGCCAGGATCCGGAAACCTCATGTGGACGCACTTGTCAATTAACTGATGTTACTTACTGCAACAGTAAAAGCTTTTACAACACCTTAGAACTAATTCAAAGAGGTGGCCCTGCAAATTTAGCTCTAGGTGAAAACTTTCCTCTAAGTGGAAACTTTCCTCTACCTTGGAAAAGTAAAGTTGGACAACTGGAGCAAGTTTCTGAAGTTTTTAGACACTTATTGGCTTGACAAAAAATAGTGTCTCACTTATTTCTGTTGGTTCAAGTTTTGGTGAATTCTTATCTAAGGAGTTAAAAGGTTGCCAGAAACAACTTGTCCCCTTTCTGCCTCTGCTTTCTCACTAGATAAAACATGGGGTCAAAAGTGCAAGTGCTGGCTGTCCAACAATGGTGGCTCTTCACTTACTGGCTGGGAGCTCTCAGCTTTATTGAAAGAACATTTCTTTCTCATTTTACATTTGACTGTAGCTATTGACTGGAGAAGAAGAAATTGTAGCACATCTTGTGCTGGTGGTCTGTGAGGAGCAGACAGAGAGGGAAGGACCTCAGCTTTTTGCTCCCTGTGGTTTCTTCCCCCATACCCCTGTCAAACTGCTCTTCCCTGGAGTTAATCCTACTCAAAACATTGCAATGTGTGCCCAATAGCAAAGACAATGTGTGCACCTGATCTAACTGAAATAACTTCTGGAGAGACAAACAAAAGAGAGGTGAAGATTTGGATTACCAGACATTGGAAATAAACCTGTTTTCAGCCAGCTGCTGCTGCACTTGGGTAAATCATCTCCATGGTTTTGTTCTGAAATGCTTCACCTCAGTGCCACTATTACGTGGTTTGGGGTTTTTTCAGTGTTATACTGTTTTTAAGGGATGCATTATGTGCTGTGTTTGTTTTACTTGCATACAAGGATGAATATTGCCTTTAAGACCACTGATGTGTCTGGTGAAGCCTTTCAATCATAATTTTTTTTTTGCAGATCCAGTCAAATCCAACCCTCCCAAAAAGAATTGTACTATTTCAAATACTCTTCATGTTTCCTGTGAGAAAGACTAAGGGGCAAGAGAGGGGAAACAAAATGAGACTAACAGACACTTAGCAAGGATCATCCTAGAAATCCTTGTTACCAAGCACAACATCTGAAAAACTTCACCGGATCAAAAGCAAATATTAGACACACTGGAAATCTATTTACAGGTATTTGATATAAACAGAAACTGGAAAGAAAACAGAGTAGCAGCAGTAGCAGATATATATCTGCAGCAGGTTGGCAGTCCTGAGCCCTGTTTCACACAAGGAGGGAAACAGAGTGTGGTTTTTAGGTCCTTGTCACTTTGCAATATTCCTATTTTGTCCTGAGCCACAGCACAGGTGACCTGCACACAGCCTAACCAGGCTATAGATGATAACCACCAGCATCCCAGTTATGTGGGGGAAGCAAAAGAAGATTCCTGGCTGGGAAACACCAAGTTTTCCACTCAGATGTATAAAATTAATTCATTGAATATGCTTACATTCTATTTCAGAGTCATACCTTCTTTCTTTCTGTAACATTTGTTAAAGAAATAGAGAGATTTTTTTATTTGATTTCTTCAAAACCAGTGTTTGAGTACAAAATTAATCTTTGCCTAACTTCCATTGGTAAGGTTCTGTTTCTCTATGCCATTTGTTCAAAATATGACTTTAAACAAAGCTAAAGCCCTAAAAGAATTTTGCATTAGTTATTAATAACCGTGCAAAATGTAAGGCAGTGTGACAGTCCAAGCATTACTGCATGTTAGACCATGCTAAACAAGCACAGACACTTCAGTCAGACAACTCAGGTTTCTGTACTTTAAGTTTGCTTCCCATTAGAATTCAGAATAAACAGAATGACAAAAGTAGGAAAGTATGTTAAACAGATGTGCAAAATGCATGACAGATGACTCTGATGTGGTAAATAAAATATAATATCCTCAATTGCTACAGATGACTCATTCCATGAATATATGAAATACAAAATAAGAGCAGTGAATAAAACAGCAAAAGAATATCTTTGCAGAATGATATGCCTTTTATAAAATACCACTAAAGGTGTGGGCAGGCAGGAAGAGGTTTATGTACAACAGGAGCCTCTAAAGAAGAGGAGGCTGAACACATGGCTCTGAATTGATTGTTTTACCACTGCATTCTTCTCATGCAGCAGCCAGGTCAGTGAAATCCTGGAGCTGTCCAGGCTGAGAGGGACTTGTGGGGCAGGGCACAGGAGCCAAGGCAGAGCTGGCTGCTCAGGCTCTGCTCAGCCATATCTTGAATGCCTCCAAGGACAGAGAGCCCAGAGCTCTGCTGGGCAGCCTGGGGGCAGGTTGCAAGGAGGAGCAAGGGGTGGGGAGGGAGGAGGGAAGAAGAAAGAAAAAAAGGGGGAATGGAAAAGAATCCAAATAATTTCTCAAGGCTAGAGATTTTTTTTTTTTTTATGCAGTTACAACTTGAAAACTTTGCCTGATAGAGGACAAACCAACTATGCACAGACTGAAGTACAGTTTCCTTTGCTTCTGTATTGTTTTTATGTAATGTCTGCAATGTCTCATATTTACCTTTACCTACTTGTGCTGCAACTCATTTTCTGTCTGACAAACCACCTGGCACTTTGTTTCCTTGGTGATTTTTTAAATCTGGGTGTCAAAACAGCCTTACCCTGCTCAGTATTTTGCACTAAGGCTAAGAGGGTGATCCTTCACCTTGGCTGAAGAACTACTCAGGAAGCTCTTTACTTGTGGAAGCAGCAGGTATTGAAGAAAATCTTCCAGAGATTAAAATAGCAAAGTAGGTTCTCTATCACTGAAGTAGCTCAGAAGAAATTTCGAAGAATTTTGCTTTATTAATCTCTCCTTTATATGAAATCAATGAAATAATTCAAAGTCAAGGCAGGAAGTACAAAGACATATGGATAATAAACAAGGGAAAAGCAAATAAGTGATGAGAATGAAGTAAAATTGCAGAGAAAGTGGAAAAGGTCCTTGGCATGGTAGTCCAGTCTGCAGTCATTCAATATCTCCTGCTTGTGAAGCCAAGGCAGCAAGCTCAAATGCATGCCAGATCTGCACTAACTAGTACCAGATGGTAAAGCAGACCTGCCCAGGAAATAAAAGCAAACACAAACTCACCACATGTAGTCTTTTTCAACCTAAGCTGGCTACAGACAGAAAATGAAATTAAATCTAACATCTTGGTTTCTGCCATCAGGGTTTATGATGGACACAGTCCCCAGTACAAAACCATCCAAAGCAGTAGAAAGAACACTGTGATGATTAGTTAACATAGCCCACCACTGTGATTTTCTCCACAGTAAAGCTAAGGTTTGTCTTTTGGTAGAGATACAAATCTAGGGGGACTGGGGGCCAAATCCATGAAATAAACTCCCTCACTGAATGAGAAGACCATTCTCCACAAGCACTCTTTCTTGGCTGTGTTTTCTCCAACAAATACAAGTGAGGAGATACAGACCAGCTCTAAAGTCTAAACTGAGATGCTTTGCTGCACACATACTGTGGGAAAGGAGTAAGAGAGCAAATAATGCCAGATGTTAGACACACTTGGAGAGTCCTGGGATACTTTGGTGATGAATGAGTGTATCCCCCTCTTTAGGACCCAGCAGGCTGTTTATTGCCTGAAGCACAAGACAGCGTTCCCCTGTCATAATGCTTGTGTACTGCACTATCATACCAATGAAGCTACAATGGGGGCATTGTTTACAAAATAATTCTCAAAAAGCTGTGAGATAAAAGATTATTCGGCATACCAGCGAGAGCATTATTTTGCATAGTTTATAAAATGCGTAATTGTGCTAACATACCTAATTGTCAAGCCACACTTTTGGCAAGCTAATGTGCTAGTGGGTGCCAAGCAGCAGGGAATACAAAATGGAGTGAGAAAACAGTTGAGATTTGATGGTATTCTGCCTCCCATCAAAAGTGTTCTTCCATGAAAATATATAATATACATATGAGCAAGCATGGTAACTAAGACACTGAGAAGCAATCATAAATCTATTTTTCATATTTCCCTTATTTCTCTGGAGTTACTATAAGGAAAAAAATAGAACAGCAGGATTTGTTTAGCAGTTTTTCTTCCTATCGAGTGAGATTTAGGAAACATGGATTCAAAAACGTCAGAGGTTCTTCTAAATCTCCATCCAAGACTGTTGCTACATAATTTCTGTTTTACATTATATATATATATACATACACATGTTTGGTGTTGTCTTTATTCTTGCACGTACAGAGGTTGGTGACAGAGGTAAAAATCTGTCAGAAACAAAGTCAAGCCCTCTGCATAGTCTTATATAAGGCAGCCTATGATTTTAAATGTGGTTATCTATGCTTCTTGAAACACCTTATTGGAAACATCAAGCTTTCTAGCCCTACTTTTTAAGATTTGTTCATTTTTACTCTGCCTCACTAACATGACAAACTCATCTCCAGCCCTTTCCATTCTTCTCCCTTTGGCTCTGTCAATCACCCCCACTGCATCTACACTGGTAAACTGATCCCCAACATCCATAAAAAAACTCAGGCACTACCTGGGAGAGCAACAGCTCCCTTCTGCCAGAACCACTCCAAGGAATATGGTAACCTCTAGACAGCGTGGCTGGACACAGGCTGGTCCAAACAGAGTGTTCTCCATCTAACACATTAAGATGGATTTTGATGTCAAGATTCTTGACCTCCATTTCAAATGTAACTGATAGTCTGAAGCTCCACATAACGTTTGCAGATATTTAGTAAAAATGTTGCTGTCACATATGTCACGATCTCTGGGCCTTATAAATCCCTGGTGGTGCAAAAATTGAGACACTGAGAGGAAAACAGGTGAACACGTGCACTTCCAGTCCCCACCTCTCCCATCAGAGATCATGGCACTCAAATAGACACTTACAAATCTAATTGTTTCAGACAAAGTTCAAAGCTTTCTCCATGTGCTGCTTTTCTCCACGTACACACTGTGTGCAGTGTGTGTGTTTGCACGTGTGTGAGTGAGCAGATAAAAGGAGTGAGGACCAGGGAGCAGCTCTTCTCCTCTGTGTTCCTCTGCAGGCTCATTTCTGGTCCTCCGGAGAAATATCCACTGCAGCAGTGCAGCTGTAAAATGCTGTGCTAAGCCAAATTCTCCTAACTGCCCAAAATATTCTAGTTCTGTGCCAAAGATGCCCAGACTGTGATACAGCTCTCACCAATTTCAGCATTCTGTTTCCACAAAAATGCTAGTTCACCCATTTTCATAATGCAGAATTTATATTGCTAAACAGCCTGGTTTTTATTAATATATAGGCACTGACAAAGTAATTTGTTTATAATTTTAGAGAAAACACACCCCTCTCTCTCCCTTTAATCCTTTCACTTTCCACAAGTCCAACAAATTTCCCTATCTTTCTGTGCAAATGTCTGGTAAAATATACTGACTAGCAAGCAGAAATATATGTTTTACTTCTCTACCTTTTCAGAGATTTCTTTTTTCAAATATTATTATTGAAGCACTAGAAATGAACTGTATTAATGTTATACTCACAATCTTTGCAGTATTTTATAAGTGTATAAGCAAGTATCCTCAAAATTAATTTCTACCAAAAATACAACCTTACATACAGAATTGCTGCCATTAGTAAATGTTGGTTTACTAGGGAAAGAGTAAAGAAGCTGTTAAATATTGAAGTGATGTAGTTCAGCATTGCTTGGACTGGATCAGCCAGGAATAGGCTGGTTTCTCTGTCAGCTCCCAGAATTTGCATTTTGAGTGGGTTTCATTGATTACTTATTTACATATGTACAAAAATACTCTTAGTTCTGTAAATACACTTCACATATTTCACCTATACCTGGTAGTTATTGTTAAATCAGTTTATCTTTATGAGGTTCTAGTGCCAGCAGTGCTGTAAAACAGACTGTCTCCCAGTCTCTTTGAGCTCTTTTAGGAAGTTTGAGTGGAGGGGTTTGCTAGTTCAGTCCTGCTGGTTCTCATAGTGTAATGCCAGACTTGCTCAAGTATCATCTTGAAAAGGCTTGAAGCATATGTATGCTCATCACTTAAGTAATATGTTTAGAATCTATTATTTTGAAATTAAATTCTAACTGCATTACCAGCAGCTTTATTTTTGAACAAGCTACCAAATTCATGAAAGCAGAAAAACAACCTTCCTCCAATCCAGATAACAGCAAAATGAGCATATTCTATCACAAAATATTTGACTTCTATTTATAATTCATGGAAAGAAGTGAAGCCGATCAGGGTACAGGACTGATTTGCCCAGAAGGATTCCTTTTTTTTTTTTTTTTTTTTTTTTTTAACAAGCATAACAAGCATGCTGTGAGATATAAACAATCATACCAAATGTTCCACTGGCAACCTGTGAGAATGCATCCTCTCACTCAGCTACCACAGAGCACTCGGTTTGCTCTCAGTCACTGACTCCATCTCCTGGAAAGCAATCCTGAGTCCTGAATAATCGCCCCTGAGCCCTGCTAGCAGAAGGGCTGAGTTGAGCACAGGTTGGGCTGGAGAGGAGGAAATCCCCAGGAAAGCTGCTCGACCCGGCTCCTTGGCAGGGGGAAGGAAAAGCTGCCTGCTGGGATTGGGTTTGATCTCACTGGCATGCACGAGTGTGCTCCGAGAGCCCCTTCTGGACCTAGGAAACTTAAGAGGCTTAGATAGAAACGTATGTTTTGGAGGGGGATTATGACTCAAGCAGACACAGTGAGCAGAGAGACTGGTCTAAAAAGAAAGTGGCTGCTCCAGGAATTTAGGATTTTACAGGCTCAGGTAGGTGAGCAGGATTGTGCTGTCTAACTTAGCTACTTTTTACCAGAGTCCTTTCTCTCTATTTTTCCATAGTCATCTTTAAAGACACAGCTTTGGTTATTTGCAAGTGTAAAATGAATACATGCTTTTAACACAACAGGAAAAAAAAAAACCTACGTTGTTTTCATCATTATCAACAAAGAATAATTCCCACTTCCCATGGTGCAGTTTAGCAACTCACTACAATCTTTAGGTTTATTGTTATTGAATTGTAGAAAAGATGCCAATGATTTTTCACACTTTCAACCAGCATGGGAAAATAAAGCTTTTAAGAGAATCACTCCTCAAATCCTTACCCTCAGAGAAGCAAGAGTTGTTATTTTAATTATAGTTAATATATTTAATAAAACAGCAATATACCCAGATTTCTAACTGTACATTTGTATTTGGTGAACGTTTTCTTTTTATTTCAATCAATACTCCTCAAGCTCTCCTATTGCACAAATTGATATGCTTTTTTCATCAACTTATTTAGTTCAAAAACTCAGATTGATCACATCACTCAAAAATAATTGGCATTGTACAAAACTCTATTCTAGTAGTCCTCATATATTTTAAAACAGGTTCAGAGTTGCACCTCACTATTGCAAATGTGTAAATCTGCTTTAGCCACAAGAGGGATTGTCCTGGAAGGCTTTAACAACCAAAGCACCAGCATCCTCTGGCTCAGATGACCCTCTGTGTTGGTGCTATGAGGACAGTCAGGACAACTCTTTAGGAATAAAACTTCCTTTGGCAGCAACATAGCTAGGTTCTAGATATTTAATTTTGAAAACTGGAGTTCTGTTGCACAAAGAACATTACAAGATGCTGAAGCAAATCAGTTACTGAGCTTTAAGTTAAATCATAATTAGGAGAGAACAAAGAGCTGGACAAAGTCCTCTGGAGAGAATTTAAATAATGAGGTTTGTTGATTTGTTTGAAACATTTCTGTTTCCCTAATAAGAGAGTCCTCTCTGAAAAGGACTGATTTTAAAGCAAGAGGTTGGCTTAAATGTGTCTCCACTTAGTGATGTGAAAAAACACAACACCCTTGGCTCTTTCCCTGGTCTGCATTATCCACTGTGGTGCAGTATCTTGGCAAGTGTCCATCCTACGGCGTGTTACTCCAAAGTTACCTGGAGGTAACAGGGAATGCTTCTGTTAAAACACAGACAACTGAACAGTAACAGCTGGGAAAACCCGGTGGCAGATCACATACCTGCATCCCAGGAGTGTGCAGAAAATAACTTGTATTTATAAGGGGTCTTTTTCCTTTTACTTTAGCCAACCAAGTCTTACAGCACACAGAACTCCATTTTTCGATCCACCAGCTTTCCTCTCCCGCAGAGAAGGAAACAATTGTTCATCATCCTACAGGAGCTTCTCCCTTTAAGCAAAGTCAGTGCTGAATCACGCTGAAGGCAACACCTTTATGCATGATTCCTGATGAATTGCTTTCTTTCATGGTGAGCTGAAAGCCAGGCTTTTGAACTGAGTTTCTAGCCATTTGCACACTCTCAGGTTCCAAATTGCACAATTTTGCTGCTTTTGGCTTAGAAATGGAACAGCAATAGCAAGGCAGACACCTCCATCACAAGGTCACCTGTCACCCAGCACACCACACTAACTCTTTTTGTTATCAAGCTGTGAGTGTGAGGGGACTCTGTAAATAAAGTCTGACAAGTGGGGGTGGGAGGGGAAAGTCCACCCAATATGTATTGACGGTTTCTGTTTCCCTTTTTGTCAGCAAGTTTTGCAATATATAGTCTTGCAGCTGACAGAGGAATTTTGTGGATGGTTGCTGTACATACCTCCAATCAATTTGCTTTAAATTTATCAGTTTACTAATTTGGCTATTTAAAATCTCTAAACACATCATATTTCTCAAGTTAAAACTTGGAACAAGTATTAAAAATGGACCACAGGTTTTGGAAGGAATGCTCCTATGGCACTGAGAAAAACAGGATGGACTTTGGGGAAAAAAGGAGACTGTTACATTTGAGATTCCAAAAGCTTTGATGAAATCAAAACTCCTCTTTCCCATTCTCATGTCTTTGGTTGGTTTTTTTTAGCCTATCCCTCTGTATTTGCAATATTTAGCATGCATTGAACATTTATCACATTCATTATAGAAACTATTTTGTACTTACCTTTTGCAATTCAATACTTAAGATTTTGTTTGTTTTGTTGGGTTTTTTTAAGGTAGAAGATAAGAAAAAAGGAAAAAAAAGTATTTTCCTGATTTGCTTGGTAAATACCATATCTCATATATATACAAGATACATTTTTACAATTTAGAATAAGATTTTTGGTATGAAAACAGCCTGAAGGAAAGCAAATAACTGTTGTCTCTGAGAATACAGAAGTCATATGTAAAATCATGCCTCTTGTATGCAACAGAATGACTGACATATCATCAGAATGAAACAATGTATAGGTGAAAAAATCATCCTTTGGAGATCAACTAGAGGCAAGTACATTAAAACCTTACTTTTTATATTTTTTTCAAAGTTTTTTTTTATTCCAATAGTTGCTCAATATTAAAATGCAAAAGATTCACTTAAAGAGGAACCAGAAATAATAGCTGCTTTCCATCTGGCCACATTAATCTTTCATTCTCATCTCCTCAGTAGCAAAAGAAGAGAGGAAATTCCCTTTTGTTTTAGCCTGTGGATGATGTTTATTGGTACACCCCTAGGAGACTGACATTTAAACACTCCCAGTCCTTTAATTCCTGTGCTGTTTCCAAGCAGGTTAGGTCCCTAGCAGAACACTTTACAGCAAAATTGCATGAGAAATCAGCTCATCACCTTGTGATGGCCACATTTTGAACACAGGCATCAGCTGGGGTCTCCAGGAGAGACCCAGGTGTTACCCTGACCATTCCCAAATTCTACCTTGAAGTCATAAATACATATGTAAAACTGCAGAGATGTCTCTTTCAGTCATGAATTCAATATCTAGAGTCACCTTGGCTGTCTCTTCTGAAAGCAGTTTTTGGAGCAATTCTGATTGATTGGCTGGAGTGTGTTACAGGAATAGTGTCCAGTTTTAATATATTATATAGTATATTATCATCGTCATCATCAATTCTTACTTGGAAATCTACCTACATTTGTTTTGTTTCTCAGACTATTCCAGCTCATTTGGAAGCACTTTCTGGAGCTGAACTCCAGATTGCTTCTCTGGGATTTCACTGGCTACAGTGTGCTGCAGAAATGCAGAAGCAGAGACCTACACAGCCTGTGGGTTCAGGTGGGTTGCCATGGGGGAAGGGGTGATGCAAAAATCCTCATCCTCATTGAAGCAATAATTAGCCAACTTTAAAACACCTAACTGTTCAGGTAAAGTACTAGTGCTTTGCAATTAAATCAAATCCTTCATCAGCAATGCCTCAGGAAGGTAAATGAACACGTTAGGTTTTTTACATAGTGAAATTGTTCCTGGAGATGCTTGGTACTGTATTAAGTACTGAGAACCATATTACTTGATACTTTCAATGCCTTGTAAGCATTTAATACTCCAAAATTTGGTCATGCATTGAACATCCCAAATAACTCAAACTGCAAATGCTTAAGGAACCAATGTCTGAATTAATTCAGTTCCCTATGTCTGCAAGAGCACAAAAGAAAGGAGAGCTATTTTTAAGTGTGCTTGTATGTGAAAGACTGATATTTTGAACATTTTACTAATAATTCTTAATCACATCTAGGCCAATAAAGTCTAGAAGTTATAGGAATAAAACTTCCTTAAGATTTTGTATTTTTAAACTTAATAAAGATCCACTAGAATATGTGGGAGAGAAGGAGAAAAAAAAACCAAAAAAATACCCCAGAGAAGTGCTTGCTTTATTTTCCAAATATTTCTCATAAAATAAGCTGCAACATATGCTAGGTACTTAAATAGCCTAAAATCAAAAACACTTCTCACTTATCTTTCTAGAAATGCTGGCCACTTCTTAGGTCTTCATTTCCATTTGTGCAACAAGCCTGAGTGCCAAAATAAAAAGTAATACCATATGTCAAAATAAAGCTTTAGAAATAAAGGGAGTGGAGAGGGATATCTATCATTAATTTGAGTTGAGCAGAGACTTTTTTTTGGAGGGGAGATAATTATGAACATACCTTACCTGGCCAACAAAAAGGAGAAACATCTCAGGTAAATTCTTGAAGCCAGTGATAATTTTTTATTGACTCTGTTATTCTGGTAAATTCTGTCACCTACAAACAGTGAATCCAAAAAAGAAGTAAAGCCCCAAAGGGGTGCTTAATTTCTCAGAATCCTTATCAGAATAAAATGTAATCTGAATATATATATATATTTAAGCTGAAGATTAGAAGAGACAATAATATTTGCAAAATAATGTAGCTATTTCAAACTTAGAATTAGGTAATTAGTTTTCAACATCTTATTTTATGAAAGTCAATACACTTCTAATGGCTAAATATTTTGATTTTCCTCCCTGGGTATAGTTTTAAGATCTCATCCAGTTAAAAAATCCAAACGGTGGGGTGGGGAACTCACTCACTGCTTTTTATTTCTTGAAGTTTGAGGGTATAAGATGATATTGCAACACCTGTGATAAAGTAACAAATGCCAGTGAGCCACTTCCCAGGAAGGGAAGGAGACTTCTATTCTGCAAACAAAACTGATGTCACCAAACTGACTCCTATACCCAAATACTCATGGGTCTGCTCCTCCTGTGATCCCAGCACCACCATCCCTGCCCTAGCACTCCTGTCAGTGCTCTGAGACTCTCCTGGAATGAACCAGTGCAAACTCCAGGATAGGCACTGATGCCCCATCCCTGTTATCCTGCTAATGCCTGCTGTCATCTGGAAACAGCTCCATTTATAGATGAACAGCCTTGATCAAATTGGCACATCTGTTACCTTTTCACTTCCAAGCACAAATGTGCACTTTTAAAAGTTTATTTAAATATCACATTCCAACTCCTCCTTTCCCTTCCTGGGAGCCCACAAAGCTCCTTTTCCTCATGTACACACCAGCTCTCCTTTCCTGGAAGGCCAACCACATGTAAATGATGGAAAGAAACAACTAGGGGTCCTGTGCTTAAAATGACCAGAATATGATGACACAGACTCTCCATGGCTTGCACTTCCCCTGGAACCTCAGTACCTTGGACTCATCATGTCACTGTGCACACAGCCAGGCCAGGAAAAGTGACAAGCAAGAGGCACAGTCCATCTCAGCTGAGCTTCTGCATGGGTGGCTGTCTGAGTCATTTTGTTTCTGTATTAAGTATACCTATATTAAACTCTCAGCCTTAAAAAAAGTATTTTCTTATTCCATATTTAATCTTATTAGCGTCTCTAAATTTCAGTGATACTAAGAAAACCCAATTACAAGGAATGGCATGTTCCTAAAGAAATAATTTTTGTCTTTTAACATGGCCTATATTAATATTCTGTTAATATTACCTTAGTTGTTCTATGCCATGAAAACCACCCAAAATCAGACATAATGGCTATTCAGTCCTTTGCAGACACAGCAAGAATTCAAGATATTTGCATTTCTATGAGAATTTAAGTATGATATGTCTATCTACAAAAACAATGTGTTGTGACAAAATTTGTCTCATCTATTTTACCTTCTAATACGCTCTCATCACAGAAGTTCTTAGATTTCACTTCCTTTGAACAAGAAGTATATAACATTACTTTTTTTTTTTTTTATCTGTTAACTCTTTTGGAACCAATAGTGAATAATTGAATCATACATTTTTCTCCTGTTTCTCCTTACATTTACAACATCAATAGACTAGAAAGACCTGTAACACCCACATCTCCACAAAATGAATGTGTACACTGGTACATAGAGAATGTTTCAACTGTTTGACTTTACTCTTATACTGTCTATTTTCAAATGTTGACAGCTTTATTTAGTTCTAACCATTTATGTTGACAAAGGGATCAGGAGAATAATACCTTCCAGGGGAATAAAAATTTCACAGCTAAGTACCTGAGGTGCTTTTTTTAAAAATTATAAAACCAAAATTTCTGTAGAGTTAGATGTCTGGCTTTGTTTGGAGGCTGTTTGCGTTTATTTCTTTTTTTTTTCCTTTTCTTTTTTTTTTTTTTTTCCTTTGCTTTTCTCAAAGCCTCAGCTTGAAAGTAGCTTGAAAGTAGGGCAGTGGGGCTACCCAGAGAATCCCTTCTCAGGACACATCAGACTTGTGCTGTTGCCCTGTGAAAGTTAATCAGAATAGTCAGTTTAAGCAAACAGCATCTTTTAAACATGAATTTTGTGAAGGAAACTCCTTTGTTTTCTAGGTTACTCAATTCAAAGTTAGTGCCTTTTACTGTTAACTGAGATTGTGGCTTTCTGACCTGTCCTACATTGAAATAAAAAGACCTGTGTCCAAATTCTAGGCAACTTTTCCATAACATTGTTGAAAAGCAGGTTTGAAACACAGATGCAGTTTATTTACATTTACAGGCAGCACCAAATGAGTATTTATCCAAATTATTCTGCAGTTCTTCAATTAAGGGACTCAATTTTGATGACAACTGGCATATTTGTCTTTTACTATCTCTTCAGTCTTTTTCTTCTGCCAAGGATAGTTTCTCTCTGAAATCCTTCATCAATTAATTTGAATACTTCATTATATAACATTCTCCTTGCCATGCCCTCTTAAAAAGGCATACCTGTAAAATTCCTTGAAGGATAGTTTTCTGAAGTTTTTCCATTTGTTAGTTTGAGTTTTTGGTGAATGATTACATGTGTGTTTTTCTCTTTTTTGATTCTCTGTTCTCAAGATTTACAAACCCATACTGTTCTGTTCAGCCCACATTTCCTTCCAGCATCTCATTCTTAAACCATTTTTTAAAAAGTAAGATAGAAGCAGATTTAGAGATCCCCATTACTGATTTCTTGCTGCTTTTAAAACAAAGGGTTTCTTGGGTGTCTTCTCAGAACTTGGTGGATTGCATAAGCTGCTCTATTGCTTAGGGAAAACAGATTGAGATAATTAAAATAACATTTTAAAAGGAAAGTAAAAGGTAGAGCTAATGTATGGCTGCTGCTGGCAGCATCTGTGTTCCTCTCTAATGCATCTTAATAAGTATTTGTGTCTAGTTCAAAGATATTTTCCATGTTGCAGCAACGTCTCCATAACCTAATTTACTAACACAGTGTTTTTGAAGCAACTGGTAAAAATAATTTTGCTAAAGGGAATTTTTCGTTTGTTCTAGTGCTAAAGAATCTCATTCATATTTTCTGTTTTGTTGGATATGGTATCAATCTGTTATTGCTTTACTTAAAAGACAGGTAAAAACTATTACATTTTACAGTATATCAGTCTTTCTGAATAAAAGGGAAGAACACACTAATAGCAATAACAAGTGTGCAGGATGCAAAAAAAAAAAAAAATCTATTGTACTGAGGTAAGTGTTCTTTTCTGAAAACACTTCAGCAATTTTGCTTCCCGGTACATGAGTCTTATGGTATGAGCTTTTTTACTGGAATACTTTTTTTTTTCCTTTTACAAACACATTCTCTTATTTCAGAAGAGTTAATAAAATATTGCCATGTGTTTGCAATCACTGAATATATAACTAAAGATATTTAAATGCTGTGCAATGTCTGGTGCCCCATAAGTTTCCCTCACTGCCCCAACCATCACACGACCTCATCAAAGAGTTCAAGTTACAGAGATCTTTGAAAAGTAGTTATAATTTATACAATTCTGACTACCCTGACAGTGTCAAGAAACAGTTTTGGAAAGTCTGCAATTGCTTAAAGAAATGTCAACAGCTTTGCCTCATGGGAGGAGGTTGTTTAAGCTTTGGAAAACAAAAAGGAAAAGACACTGAAAGAACCATATAAAGCATAAACTCACTGCTCTAAAACAAGCAACATTTGAGTTTGGCAAACTTCACTTATGTATTTCTGGGAAATCAAATTGTCAGAAACTTGAGTTTTCTGCATCTTACTTAATTGTAATTGTGAAGAGACTCAAATAATCCTAATCACCTTTACACACAGACATAGACATAAATAAATTGAATTAAAAACAGCCCAGTGTTGCACAAATGACAAAGGATCTTCCAGTTCACAACAGTAAATATTTATAGAAAACAGAATGGAGGAGAAAGATTTCACATCACTAACACTGGATTTGCCACATCAGTATTTTTTCAGCCTGACAATAAAACAGTTATTAAATATTTTAGCTAAAAAATTGCAATTCTTCATAAATAATCCTTGACTTCTTTCAACACATATATGCAGGGTGAGCATTTGTGTTCTCACACATATTCAGTTATACATAGTTGTAAATTGCTTTGATATAGGTTAGTTCAGTTTCTGACTGGGGCTGATATTTTAGAATTTTTTTTTAGCATAACTTCACAAATAGTCACTCTACAATATCAGGTCTGTCTGCTTTATTCACAAGTCATTTTAGTGACTATCCAGTAAATATGTTACTGTTCAAAAACCATAAAGTAAAGGGGATGCAGGAGTGGATCACAATAAAATGTAGAGGTGCCTAGTGTCACAGTTTGAAGAGCGAGTTGTCTGAGTGTCTCTCACTTTTGATATTTAACCAACCCTACTCTTCCTGATTACTCAGTGCCAGCTATCAAGTGTCATTTACCCAGGTGGCAAACAACTCACTGTGTAATTGATGGAAGTTGTCTGTTCAATTGTAGTGAAGATCAGATTGAAATACTGGCAGGTAACGCTGAACTTTAAGATATTCTGGAAGGATTTCTTTTTGTCAGGTGTGCTGATTTGACTTCATCATCATCTCAGGTCCAGGGCACAAAGTTCTCAGGTGACAGCAGCCAGTTTCTGGAGCAAGGTGTGGCCAAGTGAGATAACAATGCTCCATGTTTGGTTACCCCACACACATTCTTCCATCCCCTTGCCTCCAAGGAGGAGTAGGAGCTCAGATTGGTGCAGACAAATCCATGCAGCAACATTGTTTAAGCCTGGATTTAAATTAACTTAGCCTGAATTTCTGTGAAAGACCATTTTTTTCCCCAATGCATAATTAATATAGAATGCTTTCTGCTGTTGGCAAAGGATTTTACTTAAGAACTCCAGGAATAGAGTAAAGGATATTTTTGGTCAGCTCTGCTGTGATTTCATAACTGAGAAATCTGTCAAATTTGAAAAGAAGACTTGAAACACTAGCTGAAATATAAGTTTTTCAGGTATTTTCTGTCTCTTCCTTGACTACAAATAAAATCATATTAGAGAATGGTATTGTGAATATCATTATTTTTTTCCTGAGTGCCTGATTAAGAAGGCAGATAAATCACACCAGCAGGTTGTGTCTGGTGTGAACCAGACTAGTTTAGCTGCTGTTCTCCATCCCTTGCAATTTTTTGAAGCCTTCATGGTTTCATATAGAACCCACTTCTTCCTGAGAGAATTGTTTAAAGAGCTAGTTAGATGGAAGCACTGTGGAAAAAGGAGAGATGAATTCTAGAGCATTTTGTGTGAGTGTTGACATGTTTCATTTGTGTTTGATGATCACATGCATAGATGGGAACACCTTTGTCATTAATCTCTCCTAAGCAGCAGTTTGTATGTGAGCATGTTCAAACATCACATACCTCAGCTTTTCAAATACAGAGCTCATTTTCTAATGCAAGGCTCACATTTGCAACAATTAATTGCAATATAATATGTTACTCCAAGAACAACACAAACTACTTTTCCTTGCCTTCATTTTAATATACCAGACTAAAATAGACACTGAGATATCTCAAACACAGCCATGACATTTGCCTCATTAGGTCTGCAAAAACTATCTGCTGGGCATGAAAAGGTTTGGAAGGAAGGGAGATGCCAGAAGTAGCATGGGCAACACACAAAGAGAAAAAAAGACACAATTGACAAGCACATGAATAGATGCCTTTAATAGCTACATGCAACATAGAGCAGCTGTGTGCAGCTTGGCATTTCTCTGGACTAATATACTAATTGACCAAAGGATGGAGAAAAAAAAAAGAAAAAAGAAAAAGAAAGAAGTCACTGGTCTTTAGTTTGGAGGGTTGTGCAATATAGTAATTCTTTTGGTGTATCATCTTTCTGTCTGTGGAGAGACAGAAAGAAAGAGAACACCAGTCCATAGTAGAAATAGCATGCAGGGGAGAATATTAAAGTTTTGTTCACGCTTACATCAGTCAAGTACTAAAAAGACTCAGAGTAGGATGAGTGTGGGGCAAAACACAGATTTTGAGACAACAGGAAGTTGTCACAACACTTCCACTGCTACTGGAAATTGGCATGATTTGCATAGCACTCAAAAGAGCTTTAGGGGAAAGTAATGAAACAGAATAGGCAGATGCTCAATTATTTTTTTCATAAACTATTGCTAAATATCACATAAAAAGTCAATATCACAAGTAAGGTACCACAAACAGAAAGAATATCCAGTGAGGTGAATTAATGAAATTTAGGAGTAAATAAGCTCTCTCCCCATTACTATAAGTGTAATTTTACATCACCTTTATATAATTAAAAAAAAAAAAAAAGTTTTTCCTCAGTTTCAAACCTGTGATTTAAAAGTGTGCAAGTGTTTTTACAGAAACAAATTCAGTCCCACTCATGCCTGTCCATTTGCATAGCATGCAGTTTTAAATGTGATTTATTAGTAAAATACATTCTTTAATGACTTGCCTTATTTCTTAATGGGTTAATGTGGAAGCAGAAGGAAAAACTCCCCCCTTCCCATCTCCCCCACCTCATGCACTGGGACAATCTTAATGTTAAACCTGCTTTTACTGCACTGTGAGAACAGCTGTCTGAACCATATCAGCATTTTGCATGCATTGTAAACTCAGGGGAAAAAAAAATAAGTCGATTGAAAATGTGCTGCAGTTTGTGCCAGTCTTGTTCATGTCACCCTGAAAGAATTCCCACCCCTGACACACACTGCTTCAAGAGTTTACAGTTTATCTGCGAGACTCAAGATTTGCATTACATAGAAAGTGCCAGTTTTTTACAAATACATGGAAATCCAAAGTTTCCTACTCTTTTTTGTTGCTAGAATAGGTTTGAAAACCCAGGAAGATGGTTATGAAGTAAAATTTAGATTAAATTTATTAAGATTAGTTTGTCATGTTGCTCAGAAGGGTAGAACCAGGTGACATTACTGAGTACAAGAGCAAGAAAAATATTTTTGCTTAACAGTTATTTTCCACTTAGTCAAATTAAAAAATAAACCAATCAACCAACCAATGATGGCAACAATACTATATTTAAATTCACAAGATGATACAAGTTTTTGCTAAAGGAATGAGATCTAAAAAGCTGTTCAGACCAAACCTTCTCAGTAGACTATGAGCTCTTCTATATTTATGGTTGGTAGAACTTACCAACCTTCATTTTAATGTTCCTCTTAGTCATATTGGAACATGAAAATATTGAAATATAAAAATTACCTCTATTAATATCAAATTTTCCTGATGGGTCTCAGAAAGATGTCCAGAAAAATAAAATTTAAAAAAACAAAATTGAAAATCAAGTGATTGATTCAGAGGATAAAAGATTTACAATTCCAAAATGGACTAATAGTTGTCATTAGCACTTATAGTCTTCCAATAATCAGTAGGAAAAGATTCACTGCTGGAACCACAAAAGATTACAGTATTTTAATGACTACAGAATAATTACCACATGCAAGTATATAACCAAACTTTGCTCATTTACAAATTGGAGAATAGCAGAAAAAGATGAATGGTGGGCTCACTTCTGCTTATTGAAGGCTTTTTTGTGTCAATGCATCAAAGGCAAAGAAACTAAAATCCAGTAGATGTAGGTCTCCAGGGAAGACAGCGAGTCAGGGATTTTCTGATGAAAGTTTTTTTCCATAAAAATTGGATTGCCTGAAGGAATGTATGAACCAGTTTAGATGAGAAGACCCTTTCTGGTTCAAAGAGGGAAAGGGGGGGGGGGGAAATAGCTAATTTTCTCTTACCTCTAAATAAATAAAATCGGTAAAAATCAGAGCACTTAACTGGAACACAGAACATCTCACCCAACTTCATCCCAGAGATCTCTCCTAGCCACTAAGCTGCTAAGAAAGCTTGACCATTTCTTTTGGAAAACAAAATTAAAAC
The DNA here is from genome assembly GCF_903797595.1 of Erithacus rubecula. Taxonomy (NCBI): domain Eukaryota; kingdom Metazoa; phylum Chordata; class Aves; order Passeriformes; family Muscicapidae; genus Erithacus; species Erithacus rubecula. The sequence goes on from NW_027636290.1 coordinate 347,789, forward strand.
AAAGAGAAGAGAAGAAAGTAAGAGACATCTAAGAAAACCAACTGAATGATGGTCACTGTGCTCACTTTAGATGTGAAAAATTAAGTCTGCAGTACACCTAATCAAGATAAAGTCAGCCCCTTAAAGTTCAAGCAAGTACCCTGCTAGCTTAGACAATGACTACTCTGATAAATATAAGAACTGGTCACTAGATTTCCAGGGAAAAGTTTGAGGTTTCCTGAGTGCATGATAATATAATGATAGCAACAAAGTCTTGAGAAGCACCAGCAGATAGGAGCACCTGAAGACTCACTTTTCATCACTGATTTGCACACCCGGTGTGAGTCATGCTAGGGACAGCACAAGTCTTACAGAACATACTTAAAATTCACATTACAGTGGCAACTTGGCTACAAGCTTCAAGGATGATTTTATGCCAGTTCTGGGTATGGACAAAATTACTTTTGCTGTCATTCTACTTTGTAAGAAGGCACAGAAAAATGGGACTGAGGCACAAGGTGTGCAGAACAGCCCTCCACACACACTCCACTGGTTTCCCCAGCTGAGACCATGCTCCATTAAGAAAATTAAGGAGAAAATCCCCTTATTTCACTGCTCCAGGTGCCAGTTTGCTTTTCGTCCACTCAGTGCAGAATACCAACACATGTAAATCCTTTGAAACATTGCCACTGTGGTTTCTTTCTTCCCAAACAGACTGGGCCAAGCCACTGAGAGCCAATGGCTGACTCTACACTGGAGTAAATGGAGAGCAGCATCAGAGTGAGAGGAGATGCTCTAAATTTCAAATGGGCTTAGTTGAAGTGAGACCACCATCCTTAATTAGTGTAATTACAGTCTAGGATTTGATTTGGAAAGTACATTTTTAATAAACATATCTTGAGGTGCATTGCATTCTTCTTTAAAAGGCTTCAGAAGTACAATTACAATTTACAGATCTGTGAAAAAGAACAGATATGCCTTGTCTTTGGAATGGTGCAGCCCCCCCTTCAGTAGTGCTGCCCCGTTGTGGACAAAACCGGAACTGCGTCCCCCTCCCCGAGTAGTGCTGCCCCCTTGTGGAAAACCAATACTACAGCATCCCCCCAAACCCCTTTTAGTGCTGCCCCCTTGTGGACAAAACCGGTATTGCAACGCCACCACCAGAAGTGCTGCCCCGTTGTAGACAAAACCGTTACTGCATCCCCTTTGCCACAGTAGTGCTGCCCCCTTGTAGAAAAAACAGGCACAGCAGCCCCCTGCCCTTCAGCAGTGCTGCCCCCTTGTGGACAAAATGGGTACTACAGCCCCTCCACCAGTAGTGCTGCCCCCTTGTGGACAAAACTGATACTGCAGCCCCCCACCAGTAGTGCTGCTTTCTTGTGGACAAAACAGGTACTGCAGCTCCCCCCCCAATAGTGCTTCCGCCTTGTAAACAAAACTGACACTGCAGCCCCCCCCCCAATAGTGCTGACCCCTTGTGGACAAAACTGGTACTGCACCCTCCCCACTCAGTAGTGCTGCACCCTTGCAGACAAAACATGTACTGCAGTTCCCCCCCCCCCCAAGTAGTGCTGACCCCTTGTAGACAAAACCGGTACTCCCCCCCCCCTTCAATAGTGCTGCCTCCGTGAGGACAAAACTGGTACTGCAGCCCACCCACAACTAGTGCTGCCCCCTTTTCGGCAAAAAACGGTACTGCAGCCCCCCCCCCCCCCCAGTACTGCTGCTCTCTTGTGGACAAAACCAGTACTGCAGCCACCCCACCCAGTAGTGCTGACCCCTTGTGGCAAAAATCGGCACTGTCGCTGCACCCCCAAGTAGTGCTGTCCAATTATTGACAAAACCGGTACTGCAGCGCCCACCCTTTCAGTAGTGTTGCCACCATTTCAACAAAAAAAGTACTACAGCCCTTCCATTCAGTATTGTTGCCCCCTTGTGGCCAAACCAGTACTGCAGTCTCCCTCCCCCCAGTAGTGCTGACCCCTTTTGGACAAAACCGGTACTGCCACGCTCCCCCTTCAATAGTGCTTCCTCCTTGTGGACAAAACTGGTACTGCACCCCACCCACCACTAGTGCTGCTCCCTTTTGGGCAAAAACCGGTTTTGCAGCCCTGCCTTTTTAGTAGTGCTGCACCCTTGTGAGCAGAACCGGTACTGCAGCTCCAACCATCCAGTAGTGCTGCCCCATTGTGGACAAAACCGGTAAGACAGCTCGCTCTCCCTCAGTAGTGCTGCCTTCTCGTAAACAAAACTGGTACTGCAGCCCCGCGCTCCAGTAGCCCTGACCTCTTGTGGACAAAACAGGTACTACCATCCCCCCTTTCACTACTGCAGCCCCCTCTTGGACAAAACTGGTACTGGAAACCATCCACCCCACCCCAGTAGTGCTGCTTCCTCATGGCCAAATCTGGTATTTTAGCCCCTCCTCCCTCAGTAGTGCTGCCCCCTTGTGGACAAAACTGATACTGCAGCCCCCCACCCAGTAGTGCTGACCCCTTGTAAACAAAACTGGTACTGCAGCCCCCTTCCAGTTAGTGCTGCCCCCTTGTGGACAAAACAGGTACTGCAGCTTTCCCACCAGTAGTGCTGCCCATTGTGGACAAAACTGCTACTGCAGCTCCGCCCCCCCCCAGTAGTGCTGCTTCCTTGTGGATAAAACCGCTACTGCAGCCCCCTTCTTCAGTAGTGCTTCCTCCCTGTGAACAAAACCGGTACTACAGCTCGCCCTCCCTCAATTGTGCTGCCTTCTTGTGGACAAAACCGGTACTGCAGCCCCCCTCCAGGAAAACTCCTTCCTTCTGGACAAAACCGGCACTGCAGCCCCCCCGCAGTAGTGCTGCTTCCGTGTGGACAAAACAGGTACTGCACCTCCCCCCGACAGGAGTGCTGTCCCTGTGTGGATAAAACTCATTCTGCAGCCCCTCCCCCCAGTAGTGTTGCTTCCTTGTAAACAAAACCGGTAGTGCAGCCCCCCTCACCAGTAGCGCTGTCTCTTGTGGACAAAATAGGTACTGCAGCCCCCCGCTTTCACTACTCCTGCCCCCTTTTGGAACAAACTGGTACTGGAAACCATCCACCCGACCCCGGTGGTGCTGCTTCCTCGTGGCCAAAACTGATACTGCAGCCCCCACTCCCTCTGTAGTGCTACTTCCTTGTGGACAAAACCGGTACTGTAGCCTTCCCCATTCCAGTAGTGCTGCTTCCTTGTCGACCAAACACGTACTGCAGCTCCCCCCCCAGTAGTGCTGTCCCCTTGTGGACACAACAGGTACTGTATCCCCCCCCACCAGCAGTGCTGTTCCCGTGAGAATAAAACCGACACTGCAACCCCCCGCACCAGTAGTGCTGCTTCCTTGTGGACAAAACAGGCACTGCAGTTCAATCCCCAGTAGAGCTGTCTCCATGCAGACAAAACCCGTACTGCAGCCCCCTCCCACTCCAGCAGTGCGGCCCCCTTGTGGACAAAACAGGCACTGCAGCCCTCCCCATCAGTAGCGCTGCCCTCTTGTAAATTAAACCGGTACTGCTGGCCTCCCCCAGGTAGTGATGCCCATTGTGCACCAAACTGGTGCAGCTCACCCCTGTCAGTAGGGCAGACCACTTGTAGACAAAACCGGTAATGCAACTTCCCCCACCAGTAGTGCTGCCCCATTGTAGATAAAACCATTACTGCATTCCCTTTGCAAGAGTAGGCTGCCTCTTTGGAGAAAAAACCGGTACTGCAGCTCAGCCCCCCTCAGAAGTGCTGCCGTCTTGAAAACAAAACCAGTACTGCAGCCCCCCACCAGTAGTGCTGCCTTCTTGAGGACAAAACCGGTACTGCAGCCCCCTTCCAGGTAGTGTTGCCCCCATGTGGACGAAACCGGTACTGCAGCTCCCCTACCAGTAGTGCTGCCCATTGTGGACAAAACCACTACTGCATCCCCTCCCTCCAGTAGTACTGCCCCCTTGTGGACAAAACCAGTACAATAGCCTTCCCCAGTAGTGCTGCTTTTTAGTGGACAAAAGAGGTATTGCAGCTCCCCCCCCAGGAGTGCTGCTTCCTTGTGAACAAAACCGGTACTGCACACTCCCCCCCACCAATAGTGCTGCACCCTTGTGGACAAAACCGGTACTACTGCCCCACCCATTCAAGTTGTGCTGTCCCTTTGTGGACAAAACTGGTAGTGCAGCCCCCCCTTCAGTAGTGCTTCCCCTCTGTAGACAAAAGAGGTACTGCAGCCCTCCCCTTCAGTAGTGCTGACCCCTTGTGGACAAAACTGGTACTGCAGCCCCCTGTTTAGTAGTGCTTCCCCCCTGTAGACAAAAGAGGTACTGCAGCCCCTCCCTCTTTCAGTAGTGCTGCCCCCTTGTACACAAAACCGGTACTGCTGCCCCACCCTTCCAGTAATGTTGCCACCATTTGGACAAAAGCAGTATTCCAGCCCTACCTTCAGTATTGCTGCCCCCTTGTGTACAAAACTGGTACTGCAGCCTCCCTTCCCTCAGTTGTGCGGACTCCTTGTGGACAAAACCTGTACTGCTGCCCCCCCTTTCAATAGTGCTTCCTCCTTGTGGACAAAACCAGCACTTCAGCCCCCCCCCCCCCCCCAGTAGTGCTGCTCCCTTGTGGACAAAACCGGTACTGCTACCCTCCCCTCAGTAGTGCTGTTTCCTTGTGGACAAAACTGGTACTTCAGCCCACCCCTTCCAGTTGTGCTGCCTCTTTGTGGACAAAACCAGTACTGCCGCCCCTCCCCCCCCAGTAGTGCTGCTTCTTTTTGGACAAACCATATACTGCAGCCCCCTGCACCAGTAGTGCTGCTCCCTTGTGGACAAAACCGGTACTTCAGCCCCTCCCTTCCAGTTGTGCTGCCCCCTTGTGGACAAAACTGGTACTGCAGCCCCCCCCTTCAGTAGTGCTTTTCCGCTGTAGACAAAAGAGGTACTGCAGCCCCCCTCTCTTTCAGTAGTGCTGCCCCCTTGCACACAAAACAGGTACTGCAGCTCCTCCCTCTTTCAGCTGCGCAGACCTCTTGTGCACAAAACCGGTACTGCAGCCTCCCTTCCCTCAGTTGTGCGGATGCCTTGAGGACAAAACCTGTACTGCCACCCCCCCCTTCAATAATGCTTTCGCCTTGTGGACAAAACCGGTACTGCAGCCCCCTCCCTTCCCCCAGTAGTGCTGCCCCTTTGTGGATAAAACCAATACTGCACCCCACCCCCCAGTAGTTCTGCTTGCTTGTGTACAAAACAGGTAATGCAGCCCCTCCCCCCAGTAGTGCTGTTCTCTTGTGGAAAAAAATGGTACTGCTACCCTCCCCCCAGTTAGTGCTGCCCCCTTGTGCACAAAACCAGTACTGCAGCTCCGCCTTTTCAGCAGTGCTGTCCGCTTGTAAACAAAACCAGTGCTGCACCCCCCCCCCCCCCACCAGTGCTAGCCCTTGTGCACAAAACCGACACTGCAGCCCCTCCCTCCCAGTAGTGCTGCTTCGTTGTGGACAAAACCTATACTGCAGCACCCCCCCAACAGTAGTGCTGTCCCCGTGAGAACAAAACCGGGACTGCAGCACCCCCCCTCTCAGTAATGCTGCTTCCTTATGGACAAAACAGGTACTGAAGCTCACGCCCCAGTAGAGCTGCCGCCTTGCGAACGATATCGGTACTGCAGCCCCCTGCTCTTTAGCAGTGCTGCTCCCCTGTGGACAAAACTGGTACTGCAGCCCCTCCTTCCAGTCGTGCTGCTTCCTTGTGGACAAAACCAGTACTACGGCCTTTCCCAATAAAGCTGACCCCTTGTGGACAAAATTGGCACTACAGCCCTCGCCTCCCCCAAGTAGTGCTGCTTTTTTTTGGACAAAACAAGTATTACAGCTTATCCACGCCTCAGTAGTGCTAGCCCCTTGTGGACAAAACCGATACTGCAGCCCCCTTCCAGGTAGTGCTGCCCCCTTGTGGACAAAACCGGTACTGCACCCCCCCCCCCCACCAGTAGTGCTGCCCATTGTGGACAAATCCGGTACTGCAGCCCCCCGCCTTCCCAGAATTACTGCCCCCTTGTGGACAAAACCGGTATAGGAGCCTTCCCCAGTAGAGCTGCCGCTTTGTGGGCAAATCTGGCACCAAAGCCCCCACCCCAGAAGTGCTGCTTTTTAGTGGACAAAACAGGTACTGCAGCTCTTCCCCCAGTAATGCTGCTTCATTGTGAAAGAAGCGGTACTGCAGCCCCACCCCCCCCCCCCCGGTAGTGCTACCCCCTTGTGGACAAAACCGAAACTGCAGGCCCCCCACCCAGTAGAGCTGACCCCTTGTGGATACAACCGGCACTGCAGCATGCCCATCCCTCTGTAGTGCTGTTTTTTTGTGGACAAAACCGGCATTACAGCACTCCCCCTCCCTCCAGTATTGCTGCCCTCTTGTGGACAAAACCGGTATCGCAGCCCCTCCCCACAGAAGTACTGCCTTCTTGTGGACAAAATCGGCGCTGCTGCCCCCCCACAGTAGTGCTGCCTCCTTGTGGAAAAAACCGGTACTGCAGCCCCCCCATTAGAGCTGCTCTCTTGTGGACAAAATCGGTACTGCAGTGCCCCAACCCCCTCTTCAATCGTGCTGCCCCCTTTTGGACAAAACTGGTCCTGCAACTGCTCTTCCCCACCCCAGTAGTACTGCTGCATTGTGGACAAAACCGGTACTGCATCCCCCCTTAGCCTAGTATTGCTGCCCCCTTGTGGACAAAACCAGTACTGCAGCTCGCCCACCCCCTCACCAGTGCTGCCCCCTTCTAGACAAAACAGGAACAACAGCCCCCCCCCCCCCCCCCGCAGTGGTGCTTCCCCCTTGTGGACAAAACCGTTACTGCTGACATCCCCTCCTAGCTAGTGCTGCCGTCTTGTAGACAAAACCATTACTGCAGCCCCCCTTCAACTAGTGCCGCCCCCTTGTGCACAAAACTGGTACTGCAGCCCTCCCCCCCTTCAATTGTGCTGCCCCCTTTTGGACAAAACTGGTACTGCAGCCCCCTTCCCTCAGTAGTGCTGCCCCTTCTTGGACAAATCCGGTATTGCAACCGCTCCCCCCCACCCCAGTAGTGCTGCCCCATTGTGGACAAAACTGGTACTGTTGGCCTCCAATCAGTACTGCTGCTCCCTTGCGGATAAAACCCTTACTGCAGCATCAACCGTTGAGTAGTTCTGCCCCCTTTTGGACAAAACCAGTACTGCAGCCCCCACTCTCTCAGCAGTGCTGCACTCTTGTTGACAAAAGTGGCACTGCAGCCCCCACCCCCCCTCAGTAGTGCTGCCCCGTTGTGGACCTAACCGGTACTGCAGTTCCACCCCCCCTCCCCGTAATACTGCCCCCTTGTGGATAAACCTGGTACTGCAGCTCGCCCACCCCTCAGTAATGCTGTCCCCTTGCCAACATAACCGACACACCTGCCCCTCCCCCCCACCCCCATCCCAGATAGTGCTGCCCTCTTGTAAACAAAAGTAGTACTGCCGCTCCTACTTTTCAGTAGTGCTGCCCCCTTTCGGACAAAACTGGTACTGCAATCCCTCCCAGTAGTGCTGCCCCCTTGTGGACAAAACCGGTATTACACCCCCCCCCCCCCCCAAAGTACTGCCTTCTTGTGGACAAAATCGGCACTGCAGCACCCCCCCGAGTGCTGCTGCTTCATTGTGGATAAAACAGGTATTGCAGCCCCCCCATTAGAGATGCCCCCTTGTGGACAAAACCGGTTCTGCAGCGCCCCCCCCCCCTTCAGAAGTGCTGCCCCCTTTATTACAAAACCGGAACTGCAGCCCCCCCACCCCTTCAACTAGTGCCGCCCACATGTGGACAAAACAGATATTGCAGCCCTCCCCTGTATCAGTTGTGCTACACCCTTGTGGACAAAACCGTTACTGCAGCCCCAGCAGTCACTCAAAACTAGGGCGCTTCGCAGAGCACTCTGGCGCTCTGAGGCTTCCTTGTTCGTGCTTTGTGTTTTGCAGCGATTTCTCTCTAACTGAGCTGAACTGACATCTACTGCTCACACAGAACACTCTGCAGCTAGGTCTAGCTACTGCCAAAACATGCCTGGCATGTGCACTTTTCTTCTAAACCTTCTGTTTAGTACCATTCTGTCTTCCTTCTTGTAAGAGTGCCATACACTCTTTCAACTCTGCATAGCGAACAGCACAGCAGTGTAACTAAAGCTAAGGAGAAAGCGTGCACACCACACAGCATTTCTCCCTTTCCAATGCACATAGAGATGTGTTCTCTGCATGTCGGAGCCTAAGGGCAAGTGTCATGTTTACGGCAGAAGGCTGCATGACGGATTGGCAAATAGCAGCAAAGCTAGCAGACATTGATCTTCCTTTGTTCCAGGAGTCACTGACAACTAGGGTGTTTCGCAGAGCACTATAGCAATCTGAGTTTTCCTTGTTCTCACTTTGTCTCCTGCAGCGATTTCTCTCTAACAGAGCTGAACTGACATCTACTGCTCACACAGAACACTCTGCAGCTAGGTCTAGCTACTGCCAAAACACGCCTGGGATGTGGACTTTTCTTCTAAACCTTCTGTTTTGTACCATTCTGCCTTCCTTCTTGTAAGAGTCTTATGCACACTTTCAACTCTGCATAGCGAAAAGTACGGAAGTGTACTTGAAGCTGAGGAGAAAGCGTGCACACGACATAGCATTTCTCCCTTTCCACTGCACACACCAATGTCTTCTCTGCATCTCGAAGCTTAGGCACGTGGTGGCAATTTTAGTACGGGAGAAATCCTGAGCATTAGGGAAATTCAGCAGGCAGAAACTCAGTGTAAGGCACAGGGCCCTTAACACAATCTGAGGTTTATTTCTCTGACATATGAAGCTGAATTTAGCACTTTTGTAATGTCTATTTGGAGGAGGTGTTTGGCACTCAAAGAACAGCCAGACTTCTCAGTGCTGGCACCTTTAGTCTGGGAGAAAAGCGGTTCAATATGGAATTTTACAGGGAGAAGCCCAGTCTCAATCCCAGGGCCCTGGACACAAACTCAGCTTTATTTCTCAGTGAAATAAAACTCAGTTCACCACTTTTGCAATGTCTATCAAGAGAAAGATTTTGGCACTCAAAGAACAGCCAGGCTTCTTATTGGTTGAATTTTTAGTCTTGGAGAAATCCTGATCCTGCAGAAAATTTAGCAGGAAGAAACTCAGTCCCAGTCCCAGGGCACTGGAAACAAACAGGGACCTGTTTCTCACCAAAATAAAGCTCACTTCAACACTTTTATAATTTTTTTCTAGAGGAGGCTTTTGGCACTCAAAAAACAACCAGGCTTCAAAATGGTGGCATTTTAGTCTGGGAGAAATTCTGATCCTTAGGGAAATTTAGCAGGCAGAAAGCCAGTGTGAGGCATAGGGCCCTGGACACAAACAGGAACCCTTTACCATTTGGAAAGAAACACACCCTCTTAGTTTCCTCATAACTTTTGGAGGAAGTGTTTGTGACTCCACTTGTAACCAGGGTTCTAAGTGGTGGCATTTTTAGTCTGGGAGAAATCCTGAACCATAGGGAAATATAACAGGCGGAAGCCAAATCTCTGTCCCAGGGCCTTGGGTAAAAAACAGGGGCTGGTTTCACTGTACAATACAGCTCACTTCATCACTTTTGTAATGTCTTTTTAGAGGAGGCTTTGGGCACTCAAAGAACAGCCAGGCTTCTAAGTGCTGGCATCTTTAGTCTGCAAGAAATCCTGATCCATATGGAAATTTGACAAGGAAAAGCCCAGTCATAGTCTCAGGGTCCTGGACACAAACTGAGTTTTGTTTCTCAGTAAAATGAAGCTGAATTCACCACTTATGTAATTTCAATTTAGAGGAGGTGTTTGGCACTCAAAGAACAGCCAGGCTTCTAAGTGGTGACATTTTTAGTCTGGAAGAAAAGAGATTCAACATGGAATTTTAGCAAGGAGATGCCCAGTCTCAGTCCCAGGGCCCTGGACACAAACTCAGGTTTCTTTCTCAGTGAAATAAAGCTCAACTCACCACTTTTGTAATGTCTATTTATAGGAGGCTTTTGGCACTCCAAGAACAACCAGGCTTCTCACTGGTGGCATCTTTATTCTGCAGGAAATCCTGATCCATGAGGAAATTTAACAGGCCAAAACCCAGTCGCAGGCACAGGGCCCTGGACAAAAAAGAGGGGCTTGTTTTCTGTACAATAAAGCTCACTTCATCACTTTTGTAGTGTCTATTTAGAGGAGGCTTTTGGCACTCAAAAATAACCAGGCTTCTAAGTGGTGGCATCTATAGTTGGAAATCAACCCTGATCCATGAGGCAATTTTTACAGGCAGAAGCCCAGTCTGTGGTTAGCCAAAAAACTGCACAGAAGATCACGTGATGTACGCAGAAAATAGGGCCCCCTCCTCTCCATAATGCTAGCCAATCATATTGTATTCTGCGGTTACTTAAGCCGCTGTTCTCAGAAAATAAATGCATTTCGCCATCCACCCCATGGGTGTCAGTGTGTGATTTTCCCGGCCAGTTTGTAGTTTCGCTGTGGTTTCTCTCCGAACCAAGTCGCCCTGCCTTAAATACAAGGCAACATAGTGGTGCCGAAACCCTGGAATGTCCCACGACCCACGGGTGCGGGCGTTCAAGCAACGGGATTCTTGCTGGAGGAGAGAAATGGCTGGAGCAGCTGGACTGACTTCAGTGGGGAGGACGCTCCCATACCACCAAGATGGAAGCGCTTGGCAAGGTAGTGGCTGAACTGCATAAGCAGTGGGGAATTCAATGTAAGCCCAACGAACTTTAATGAGCAGTTATGCGATTGTTGAAATTGGGTGCCGTTGACCATCCCGTGGACATCCTGCATCCAGGATGTTGGGAGAAATGTACTAACACCCTTGTGCATGATGTAATCGTGTCTGGTTCTAGCAAATGTCTGAAAAGCTGGGGGAGGGTTACCCAGACTTTGGAAAAGGCTTTGTTAGAACAGGAAACGTGGAAAGCAGCACAGAATTGTTTAAAAATCACGCCAAAAGTGGGGGTGGGGGCTGCCACTCAGACTGCGTTCAGTGATCACGCGGCGGATTCGGGTTTGTTGTCTCGGGCTGACAGTCGCTCGTGGTCTCGATCTCGGTCCCCTATCCCTACTCCTGATTTAATCACTAAACCACAACGCCAGTTAGGTTGCGACAATGTTTGCGAGCCTCCGGGTATCCTTAGCGACGTGGGTCCCGAAAACGTTCAGGAAAAACCACCAACCTATGCACCTGACAATGGCTTCGGGCAAGAAGGAGAAGGGCGGAGCGAGGGGTTTTTTCCGGCTGTGGCCATGCGCAGTTGCCAACATGAGGGGAGGAGAACCCATAGCCCAATCAGGGAGTGCGCCCCAAAACATGTCCTTATAAGACAAAAAGCTCCCCTGGAGAGAGGCGGAGAAGGGGAGGGAAAGAACCCACCCACCGGAAACTTAGAGGGCGGAGTCCGACCAAAACTTACTGCAGCCCGGAAAACCCTTACCATTCAACTTCCTCCGACTCAGACAGCAAGTACGGGTGGAGCCGGTGGGTACCATGGCACAAGTGGGGGGGCAAGCAAAGGGACAAAAAGCGATGCCCATCTAGCTCAGAATCGAGCTCAGATTCCGATTCAGATAAAGACAATATACCAGCTGCATTTACCAAACTTACTTTGTGCCACGCACAAAGAAGGGGGGGATGTCAAAACCCATGCCATTAATGGACTGGAAAGAGGTTCAGGCTGCATTTGCCGATTTGCCCGAAACAGCGGCGTGCATATTCCCAGTTAGGAGAATGGATAACAATTTACAGGCATACACTCCAGTAAACCCCAAAGATGTGCAGGCTGTCATCAAAGCCATTAACGAAAAGGGGATAAATTCCGCTATGGTCTCCACCATGATTGATGGCCTTTTCGGCAATGATGACATGCTTCCCTTTGACATTAAGCAAACGTGCCGCATGATTTTTGATGGGGCGGGAATGATTGTGTTTAAGCAAGAGTGGGAGAACAATATAGAGAAAATGCTCACCAAAGTTAATGGGGATCAACACCCGCTGCGCGACTCTAGCCTGCTGCGGCTGATGGGTCGCGATACACAAATGGTTAGCCCTCAAGCACAAGCCCAAAGCTTGCAAGCCTCTGAGACTGCAGCCACAACCCACGCGGCCAGAGAAGCCATTCGTACCACCTGCAGGATTGTAGCCAAGCCAGCCCCATGGACAACCATCAGGCAAAGCAAGTGTGAACGCTTCACAGAATTCATGGACCGTCTCCAAGCAGCTGTGGATGCCTCCGACCTGCCATCAGAGGCAAAGGGTCCCGTCCTGGAAGGATGCCTTCGACAGTAGTGCAACCAGCCCACCAAGGAATTCTTACGCTCTGTGCCACCTGGTGCCAGTCTCACGGCAATGATCAAGCACGTCGTGAGAGAGGAGAACCTAGCTCCGGTCCAAGCCATAGTCAGCGCTGCATTGGCTCCACTTCCAGCCGTGGTTGGCACTGCCATAGCTGAGATCATGGCCGTCCAAAGTCATCATGGTCACAGTCAACTACCGCCTACAGGTCCTCCACACCCAAGATCAAAAGGACCTTGCTGGGTCCGTGGTAAGAAGGGTCACATCGCCCGAGAGTGCCGGAGCAAGAAGCAGGGAAACGGGCGAGGGAGGGGGCAAATGGGCTGCATGCAGCCTCCTCCCAGTTGGGATATCTGGCGGCCCAGCTATGTGAACCCCGGGACAGAGCACCTGCTGAACCCACTGGCCCCCAGGGAGGTAACCAACTTCATGGCCCAGCCAATGTCCATCCCCGTAACCCAGCCGATGCCATCACAAGAGTCAACTACACCCACGGTGCAGCAAGGCAACAGAAGAACGAGACCCCTGGGTGGCCCTGGCAGTGGAATGCAACGTCCCACCAAAAATATGGGGAGTCTGTTGACAGTACTTCTACAACTCCACGATAAGCCCCTGGAAAAACTCCCCGTACCATCCTCAATCAGATGGCCTCGTCATCAGCGTTCCCTTTCCGGTCGACACAGGTGCAGATGTAACGGTCATCCCACAAACGTCTTGGCCTCCAAGCTGGAAGTTAGAAGATGCCTCAACTGCAGGAGGAATTGGAGGAATCTTCATCGCCCAGAAAAGTGTGGAGCTAATAGCAATTACTTTACAAACCGAGAGAGGGCCTGAAAAGACCATCATACTTTATGTTTATGTCCTGTCAAATGTCCCACCTCTGCTGGGGCGAGATGCCCTATCTCAACTAAGGTGCAGGGTGACAAATTTACCCTAAGGGCCACTGCAGCATCCCCACAACTCCCAATTCGACTGACGTGGAAATCATCAGATCCTGTGTACATAGAGCAGTGGCCCATACCAGAGCCTCGAATGTCCATCCTCCTTCAACTGGTCCAATGAGAATTATAAAAGGGATACATAGAACTATCCGTTTCTCCATGGAACACACCAGGATTTGTAATACCCAAACGTAGTAGCAAAGGCTTTTGCTTGCTTCACGACTTGCGAGCTGTCAACAAGAAAATTCAACCGATAGGCCCCGTGCAGACAAGAATACCCAGCAACTCCTTTATCCCGACAGACCAGCCCTGCGCAGTAATCGACATCAAGGACTGCTTCTTTTCAATACCCCTGCACAAGCAAGACAAAGAACGGTTCGCCTTTTCAATCGTGTTTCCCAATGGGCAACAACCCAATCTTCGATTGCAGTGGAAGGTCCTTCCCCAAGGAATGGTAAACTCTCCCACCATCTGTCAAATTGTTGTAAGTCGAGCCCTAGCGCCAGTCCGGTCAGCAAATCCCGAAGCCACCGTCATCCAGTATATGGACGACATCCTGATAGCGGGTCCCTCACCTGACCAAGTGGACAGTCTTGTGACAACAGCTTCTGAGGTCCTGAAAGCCAATGGCTTTGAAAAAGCCGAAGCTAAAATAAAGACAGGTCCTTCAGTCACATTTTTAGGTGTGAAAATTAATGGCTCCGACGTATCACCTCCCACAATCAAGATCCGTCACGACATCAAAATGCTACACGACACATAGCAAGTAGTAGGGTCACTACAGTGGCTGCGCAACATTGTCCTTATTCCACCAGAGGTCATGTCCCTGCTGTATGACCTCCTCAAAGGCAAGCATCCATGGGAGCAAAAAACCATCTCAGAAGAAGCCGCTCACTCGCTCGACTACATCGAACAACAGTTGTTCCACTGCAATCCTTTCCAGGTGGAACCCAAGCCTGTCACTAGATTTGTATGTGCACTTCACAAAAGAAGGGGGAGTCGGAGTGTTAGCACAAGGACCTCCTGACCTAGCAAAACCAGTACAATGGGTAGCCCTAGGGAGACTGTCACGAGCCTTTACCCCAGGAGTGGAATGCCTCGGGAACCTAATCATGAAAGGCAGAAAACTTGCTTTGAGTCACCTAGGTTTCGAACCTGCAAAAATATCCTTACGCTTTCGGAAGCAGATCCCGTCATCATCTGTGACAATCTCGGAGTGCCTTTGCCCTAGCTCTGTTCGGTGTCGCAGGAGAGCTGTGCTACGCTGCAAAGCCCCCCATGGACTCAATTGCTGGCCATAGTGGATATCGACCTGCCACAGAAGGTCAGGAACCAACCCCTGCCAGGCCCAACTGTATTTACCGATGCGTCCTCAACAACTTCCACTGCAGCAGTTGTGTGGCAAGAATGAGACCAATGGCAGTGTGTTAAGAAAAGAGACTAATCTCTGTCAGTGCAGCTACTAGAAGCCTCAGCAGTAGTGCTGGAATGCAACCTGTTTCAGACTGAACATCTCAACATTATCACCGATTCCATGTTTGTCGCAAAGCTGTGCCAAGCAATGTCCAATCCAGGTGTTTCCACCTCACCCGCTGCCATAATGATTGAAAAGGCACTTTACTCTCATCAAGGCACTGTGTCAGTCGAGCATGTCAACAGTCATAACCCAGCTAAAGGGTTCTGTCAAACAGGCAACGACAAAGCTGACGCATCAGCAAAAGGCCTATGGACTTTGCAAGAAGCACGCCAATTACATGAATCACTTCACATAGGAGCAAAGGCGCTAGCCAAGCGGTGCAGCATTTTGATATCAGATGCCAAGAACATAGTAGCACTTGTCCACACTGTCAAAAGTCACCCCTATGGTCCTGCGGCATCAATCCCAGAGGCCTAAAGGCCTCAGAGATCTGGCAAACAGACTTCACTCTATGCCAGCTGCTGAAGCCCAGAGTGTGGCTTGCTGGAACAGTCGACATGTACAGCAGCATGATTATAGCGACTCAACATGCCAAAGCTAACTCCAAAGCCACCATTCAACATTGGTTAACAGCCATGGCCTGGCTTGGTATCCCGAAACAAATAAAAACAGACAATGGGACAAACTTTATCTCTAAGTCAGTTCAGGAATTCACAACCAAATGGGGCATCACCCTAAAGCAGGGCATCCCGTACAACAGCACAGGACAGGTTATAGTGGAAAGGGCCAATCAAACCCTAAAGGCTAAGCTAGAAACTCTGGCTAAGGCAGAAGGGTTCACTAATGCCATTCCCCCACCTGATCAACCACGCCTATTAACAACTGCCATGCTCGCGTTAAATCAGTTTCCCAGAGGAGACCAAAACCAAGCCCCTTCTCAAAAACATTGGGCCGTAGAAGTCGTCAGAGCGGGTCCACCAGTGAGCATCAAAAATGAATTAGGGGAATGGGAGACAGGTTGGAAGCTAGTTGTAATAGGCAAAGGGTACGCGGCGGTAGAAAAAGATAACGTCACTAAATGGTGTCCTTTAAAATCCATAAAACCCGTGCTGCCCAAAACTAATGAAACCTCTGAGTTTCTTTTAACAGGCTTGCCGCTGTGACCCATTTTTGTGCTCCAGTATTTTGCTGCTGTTAAGCCTGCTTTATGCCATCCAAGCAGAAACAAGCAACTACCCCTATCGGCCCTACGTCTGGACATTTTGCAACCTACTTACGGGTACCGTCATCGGATGTTCCGAAACCAACGCGCCCAGCTGGACCATACATGCAGTAGACATCACCAACGGAAAACTAAGTGGTTTGTACCCAGTTAGCCAAGGATTGTATTGGTGTCCTAGTGTTAACCCTTGAAAAAGTTACTGCACCTACGCAGACTATTGGTTCTGCAAGTATTGGGGCTGTGAAACCATCGTAACAGGTAACCGGTGGAAACCACCTAAAAAGGACGACTTTTTAGAAGTCACTCACTGGCCAAAAGGCTGTGTACCAACCACGTTTAAACACAGTACTAAACCCAGCAATTGCTCTCACCTTACAGTTACCATTCTACAGCCCCAACACCCAAGCTGGACTCTAGGCAGAACATGGTCAGTGTTCAAATACATGCGCCAAAAGGCAACAGATTTGATACTAGAAATAGACAAAAGTTTAAACCCAGCTCAATTTCTATATGGGGAACCAAAAAGTGATTTGGTACATGATTGTTTAGAAATTATCCAATGCCAAACAAAGATTTGAGAAGATCTGGCAGAACAGGGCCTCTTGAAAGGGAAAAAAATATATGTTGATGGTTCCTCCACATGTTTACAAGGAAAAAGAATGTCAGGATATGCTTTAATTAATGGGAAAAAAATGCAAACTATTGAAAAAGGAAAACTACCTTCCAATTCGTCAGCTCAAACCTGTGAGTTATATGCTCTAAAAAGAGCATTGGAATATTTAAAACATAAAAAGGGAACCATATATACTGACTCAAAATATGCTTTTGGAGTAGAACGCACTTTTGAGAAAAATTTGGGAAGAAAGGGGGTTACTTAATTCAAAAGGAAAGGAATTAATACATGAGGGCCTCATTTTGGAATTTTTAGAGGCATTGAAACTGCCTCAGGAAAGAGCTGTGGTACATATCAAGGGACATCAAAAGGGAATGACTCCAGAAATAAGGGGAAATAACTTGGCAGATCAAGAAGCTAAAGATGCAGCAGAAAATGGGGTCGAGAAAGTCATGCTAATTTTGATCCAGAAAGGGAAGAATTAGCAATTTCAAAATTTATTGAAGCTGAAGAAAAAGAATTAATAGGATAAGGGGAAAGTCAGACGCATTTGGGAAATGGAAGCTTCCTGATGGCAGGCAAATACTTAATAAGGTGCTTGCTAGAAAAATATTAGAGAATATACATCAAAAGACTCATTGGGGTACTCAAGCTCTGTGTGATCACTTCCTAAGGAATTACGGGTGTATTGGGATTTTTGGATTGGCAAAACAAGTAACTCAAAGATGTATAATCTGTCAAAAGGTAAAGAAAAAGGTAATGAGAAAAACAGCCCTTGAGGGCCATGAATTAGCACTCCAACCATTTCAAAGTATTCACGTAGACTTCACTGAACTCCCCCAAGTACAGAGATGGAAGTTTTTATCAGTAATAACAGATCATCTAACTCATTGGGTGGAAGCTGTTCCCACTGTCAGAGCCACAGCTAATGTGGTCTGTAAAACCCTTTTGGAACAAATTATTCCCAGGTATGGAATGGTTAATAGAATAGACTCAGACACAGAAACACATTTTACATCAAAAGTCCTACAGCAGATAATTCAAACTTTGGGAATAAAGTGGGAATTACACACACCATGGCATCCACAAAGTTCGGGCTGGGTAGAAAGGATGAACCAGACTTTAAAAAGAACTCTAACAAAATTAATGATTGAAACCCAGATGTCCTGGGTGAAATGTTTACCTTTGGCTCTATTGAGGATCTGAACACAACCTAGGTCTGACCTAGGAGTGTCACCTTATGAAATGATATTTGGGTTACCCTTTTCTGACCACCCAACATGAAACTGTCACTTATGAATTAGGGGAAAAGAGTGTTAAAGGATATATCAACACAATTGCAACAACCCTTGAAAATTTGCAATTAAAAGGAATAATCCCTCAATCTACACCTCTAAATTTTAGAATCCAAAATATCCAGGGTAGTGGTAAAGACATGGAAAGAACAATCTTTACCCCACAATGGGAAGGTCCTTTTCAGGTACTGCTGACAACTGAAGCCGCTGTCCGGAGCAGGGAACACGGGTGGATCCACGGCAGCAGAATCAAAGGAGCTGTGGAGAAACCTAAAGAGTGGAATAAAACATCTGAACCTGGGGACACTAAACTGACTCTTCAGAGAGGACCAGTTGATGACAAATTGGGAGGACCCAAATGACAACTTCCATCAATGCCACACGGTATATCCTGTCTGACTCGCTCTAAACATTGAACATACTCACTGGATTAAGTATAAAAGGCCTAAATTGTAAAACTGAGATTGTAAGACATACAATTTGCAATGTCATAATAAGAAGTTCTGCATACCAAATCTTATCCCTATCCTGATAAAATTAAGAACCACTAAAATAGTAACTTTATTTCATGGATGGGAGTTACTAATACCTGTTGACAGGGAAATACCCGAGCTGGGGAAACAGTAAGAATCTGCAGCTAAGGAGTGTCAAAACCAGCAAGTGACAAGGAAATAGAGGGCAAGATCAGATTGGTCTCTCTATCTGCCACTGAGAAGATCATAACACCTGCTGTGGCTGCAATCCCACAGGCATGGGAGGTGCAGGTATAAGCCATACCAGACCTCTGTTATTCTTTTTTCTGTCACTCATTTTTGCCTTTTCCCCGTCGGGAGGTTGGCAGGGCCATGTTACAGATGCTGCTGGAAGCTGCACATGGAGAGACACCGAGGTTCTTTCCTTATTACACACACCCATGCCAACAGCCACTGTTATAACCCATCCAATTTAAGTACTTGTGAACACAAGGGGAAAAAATACTGGATTGCAGAAAACCTTGGAATAAGTGATGGCAAATTGGAAATCACATGTCCAAAAGGAGAGAAATTGATTTGTTTTACATATATCATTAACAGTAAGGCTCAAGATTTGGTAAAAGAACAATTAATAAATATAAAAGGAAAAATAGCCCCACAGCCTAAAATTGTACCAATTTCACTTCAACATTTGTATGCAAAAGTTGAAAAGCAACTGGAAGGAGAGATAAATATCTGGAGACTGGGAAAGAACCAATTTGTAGAACTAGGAGAAAGAATAAATGAAGAGCTTAACATAACTAACTGCTGGGTCTGTGGGGGGCTCTCATGTCAGAAGAATGGCCATGGAAAGGCAGCAGCTCAGGTCCAATTGAACTCCTTAAGTGGAATCAGACAAATCCCAAGGGGGGAAGGCGACCAGAAGGGTGGATTTTAAGTTCAACAGTGATAGGAGAAGAATGTCTCTGGTGCACTGGGAAAAAATTTCATCAAGAAGTAGGAAATACTCCTTGTAAGAGATACAAAGTGAGTAATGGAACATTGAAATGGTGGATCCCAGAGAAACCAACACAATATTGAACCCAGGGAAAAACAAAAAGGGAAAAGTGTGCATACAACAACAGAATTACACATTTTCAATGTAATGATACAGGCAAAAATCCTTACTATGGAATTGCAGAAATATCCAAATTTTGGGAAAACATAAATCAACAAACAAATAATTATTGGAAAGCACCTGATGGCTAATTTTGGATATGTGGGAAAAGAGCATACCCTGAACTCCCTTCCCAGTGGAAAGGGAGTTGTACTCTGGGAATTATACAGCCAGGATTTCTTCTTTTACCAGGACCAAGGGGAGACCAATTAGGAATATCAGTTCCTGAGGATTTAAAGAGAATCAAAAGGGAATTGATTGGAGGGTTCCAAAAATGGGGAGATGAAGAATGGCCCCCTGAAGGCATAATTGAAACATATGGGCCAGTCACCTGGGCACAAGATGGGAGCTGGGGATACTGAACTCTAATTTACATGTTAAATCACATTATAAGGCTACAGGCAGTGGTAGAGATAATAACAAACAAAACTGGTCCAGCAATGGAATTAATAGCAAACCAACAAAGTCAAACAAGGGCTGCACTGTATCACCACAGACTGGCTTTAGATTACTTGTTGGCAGAAGAAGGAGGTGTGTGTGGAAAATTTAATATATCAGATTGTTGTTTGAAGATAGGTGACAATGGGGATGCTGTACTGGATATAGTCAATGATATCAGAAAAATAGATCATGTACCAGTACAAAAATGGGAATCAATGCTAAACACTAGCTGGTGGGGCAATGTATTGGGAATTGAATGGCAGAAGCAGCTGGGCTTCTTCCTTTTATGTGCTACAGCTGGCTTGATCTTTCTTCCTTGTCTGATCCCCTGCTTTATTTGGCTGATCACCAGCCTGGTTCAAGGCTTGCAAGTTGTAACAATGCCTGTGGACCCAGAATTGGCTACATCTGGAAAAACACAAAAGATCTTGGTGTTAAAGGAACAAAAAGGTATAAAAGACCCCTTGAAGGAAGTAAAAATGAGCTATGAGGAAAACAAGAAAAAAATGGAGACTGGAAAACAAGGAATATTGGTCAAGCCAAAAGACGTGTAAAAATACAGATGGGGGGTATTGCTATAAATGCATGACATGTTGGCTCTTTGCAAGTATTGGGATAAATGCTATATGTATAATGTTAAAATAGCATCTCTATATGGATATAGTCTTGGTTAATAGTAAAAGTCAGACATAAGTTTTTTAGAGATAGTATGCTTAAACTACCCACTTAGTCAAAGATAACAGCCCGTGAACATGTGATGGGGACCCTGCAGCTGACAGGACAATTATCAACACTCACCAGCTGGGACCACCACCCAAATTAAAAGGGATAAGGAGAAGAATAAAACCACAGGCCAAGAAACAGGCATGCTCTAAAAAGGCGGACCCAAGGAGTGGCCATGCTAAACAGTTCCCAGAAACAGCTGACTATGCATGAAGGTCTATGAATATGTAACAAAGGGATGGATTGTAAAATGTATTTAAAGGGGTGTTCCCGGATGTGCTCTCGGCAGCATGCCAATCACCCGGCCGTTTAAACCCTTTACTTTCTGTATGTCTCCTATTGTACTTTTTATTAAACCTTTTAATTCTCCCAAAGAGTGAACTGTGTTTTTCACACCCTGGGTCTCCCTTGTCCATGATCCCAACATCTCCAGGCTGCCGGGGTTCCCCAATCCGGGCTCCCCGTTCCAGGGTGCCGGGGGTCCCCCTTATGGGGCCGTTGTCCCCCGCAGGCCGCAGAGGGTCCCCCGGCTCCGGTGCCGCCCTTCTCCGCTGTGCTGAGCCCCAGCCCCGCCGGTGCCGGGCGATCGCCAGGCGGCTCCGGGCTGACAATGCAGCGCCTGAGCCGGGCAGCCCAACCCCAGCGCGGGAGGGTCCCACGCATCCCCCGGCCCAGCGCCGGGGCTGTGCCGGCCCAACAGCGGCACCCCCAAAACTCTGCCGGCTCGGAGCCGCCGAGCGGGCGCCCGGCCCTTGGCCCCGAGCACAGAGCTCTGCCCGGGGGCTCCCGGGGAAAGGCGGCGGCGCTCGGCAGCGGCCCCAGCCCGCCCAGCCCGCGGCAATTGCCCCGCACCGGGACAAAATCCTGCCCCAGAGGAGCCGCTCGCAACGCCCGCCTGCGGCTCCTCCAAGCCCCAAAGATCCCGGTAGCTGCCCGTGCTCACCGCCCGCTGCGGGTGCCGCAACCAGCCACAGGATTCACTGCATGCAATCTCTGCTATCTCTGCCTGCATGGGCAAAACCAGCTGCTGCTGACAATCGCAGAGAATCCGAGCTCAGACTGAACGGCTCCCACCCGAAATGCTGCATTCAGTTCTGACACACCATTAAGAAATCCAAGAGCAAAACAGACAGCTGATTACAGAATCCTGCAAAATCACACATTTTGGTATAAAATCACAAATATGAACGGAAGGTGAGAAATCCAACAACGTTAGAAAAAAAGCTTTGAGCACTGAGATTAGAAGAGCTCAGGCAATGCATTGGATTGGAATGAGCTCTCTCTTTCTGATATGTGAGCAATGCCATCGAATTCCCCAAAGCAAGGAATTGGGGAGCCCTGGAAACAGTGACTTCAGACACAGCAGTGACACACAACAGGGCAGGGCAAGCAGCTGCCAAAATTCTAAGTTCCACTTAATTAAAAAGATTGTTGTTTTGAGTTCTGCTATAGCCACAATTAATATAGAGTCCAAAGATTAAAAATACCTGCAATAATTCATAATATCACAAAAAACTGTATATTATTAGTCATATAGATAATAGAAATAATAAGAATTACAATGTTAATAAAAACCCCTCCACACTTATACTAGGTTTGCATGGC